>NC_054701.1:49073191-49375691 GCF_016097555.1 Gigantopelta aegis
ACGAATATTTCCAGTATATTACGAATAACAACAAGACCCTAAGTTGACGTGTGCACTATTCTTATCTGAAATACAGCTCTCAAAATGGCTGCCTGGACATACTGTCTCGTCTTTTGCATTGTTCTTTCCTACAGTCCAGGTGAGTACAAATGGTCAGGGAATAAAACAGTGGTATAAAGATAATTCTTTGTCTTCTTGCTAGTCATCGTTTGGTTAACAATTAAAGGGACTGATCTCAGTTTCATTGGAACGTACCATTTCAATTTCGCATAAAAGATTACACCAATGACCAAAAAACATATTGTAATTTAACTGTAAAAACAAAGCTGTAATAGAGAGGTTTCGCAACCACGTCACAACTGTTACGGTTAAGGTTTGTTTTGTTCAATGACACCACTAGAGCACATTGATTTATTAATCATTGGCTATCGGATATCAAACATTTGGTAATTTTGACAAATAGTTTTATTTAGAGAGAAAATCCGCTAGTTTTCCGTTAGTAGCAAGGGATCTTTTATATGCACCATCCCACAGACAGGATAGCACATACCATGGCCCTTGATATACTAGTCGTGGTGTACTGGCTTACTGTTACGGATACCAATAGCTAATTATAATGGGCTGAATTACAACGCCAGTTTGTGTGTCATATGAAGGTAACTGCATACATTTACAATGCTTAAAGGGACATTCCTGAGTTTGCTGCATTGTTTCCGACTAATAAAATATTTCTACGATTAAACTTACATATTAAATATATTTTCTTGTTTAGAATATCAGAGTCTGTATATTCAATGTGTTTTTGGTCGTCTTAATATTTGTAAGAAGCCCAAACTGGATTTTGTCTTCAAATAGTTTCGTACGTACGAAAAAATATATTTTAGGAAATAAAATGAAATTTAACCTAGTACAAATATTAGAACGACCAGAAGCAAGTTTAATATACAGCCACTAATATTTTATGCAGAAAAATGTATTTGATATGTAATTACAATCGTTAAAAAGTCTCGGTTAGTCGATAACATCTTAAATATTGCAGCAAACTCAGGAATGTCACTTTAAACACCTGCGTTTTAGAAAAGAAAAACTGGCTTCGTAAATTCGACCCAGTATCATTTGGTAGCAGTACTAATCGTTCAGCTAGCTTCGCAGATTGGCACGGTTAGTGACTTACAGCTGGTGGCGTTCTCAGGAGTGGTATTTATTTATTAGTATTTTTTAAATGATAAATTAGCTAAACAATGTATTACGTGTAGCTAGGGTATCCACAAGTACTCGAGTCTGTTTGCAGGACTCAAGTATCCGTACAAGGGAAAGACTTTCATTTAGTTATATTTGTTTACATCATTTTACCATATTATGCTTGGTTATGAGACATGGAGAGAAAACAAAAGTCGAATGTGTGTGAATACAATGGCATGATTTGGCATCCATGTTCAGCGCTAGAATTAAGAATGAATGAATGAATGAATGAATGTTTAACGACACTCCAGCACAAAAATACACATCGGCTATTGGGTGTCACAAGTAGGCTGGAAATAAGATCCATAATGTTATAGTTTACTTTATTCCTTAGTCTCATTATCATCTAGTATAAGTGTCGGGGTACTCGCGTCCAGGTCGAATTTGACCCGTACTCGAGTCCAAAATATTGGATTTGTGGAGGCCCTACGTGTAGCAGGCATTTCGAACATAAAAAGTGGAGAGTAAATTGGTTGCAAAACTTCTCTAATATCCGAAAATATGCCATACTACTGCCTACAATATGTTACAATATGCGTACTGACTAGGAGTCCGTATTTTAACAGTACTATGAACTAGTACAGTTATAAAAGCTCATTTTGAATATAGTTTATTTTGCTTAAAGACACCTCTAGAGCAATTCATTTATTAATCATCGGCTATTGGATGTCAAACATTTGGTAATTTGACATATAGTCTTAGAGAGGAAATCCGCTACATTTTTCAATTAGTAGCAAGGGATAGCACATACCACGACCTTTGATATAGCAGTCGTGGTGCACTGGCTGGGACGAGAAATAGCTCAATGGGCCTACCAACGGGGATCGATCCCAAACCGACCTCGCATCGGGCGAGCGTTTTACCACTGGGCTACATCCCGCCCCTCGTTTTGAATATCGTTGCATGGCTAGCACACATCATCTGGTATACTCTAAGACAATTCGCACTCGTATTCAGTTATAGTGCAGTCATTTGGATCCTAGGCAGGAGGGTCTTGAGAGGTTCGTGGATTGCTGTGAATGGGGAATCGTGGATAATTCACATGCACTTTCACACAGACAGGGTGTCTCAGACCATATTTAATATTCCAGTCGAGAGCACTACGTGGAAAAGGCAATATCGAGTGAGTCTATAAAATATTTTTCCCTGTTTGGACATCAGGTGACCACTTTACCACAGACCTGGGTCCTGCTCTTTGGCATATCCTTCTTTTTCTGCGTTCAATCTTTTTACGGCCGTCATATCAGTAATCTGGATGTGGCGATGAAGTTTGCCGTTTTTCGAAGGTCGTCGACAGGTCCCCCAGAGTTTGGTGTTGAGGGACGTGTCTTCCGTCCAAACTTTCTGTCGAATTTCTTCCAGGTGCGTTCCAGGTTTGTAGAACGTGTTCCGGTGTTTGCTCTTCAGCACCACATTCACATTGGGCCACCTCTGCAAATCCTATCCTTTTTAGGTGCTTCTTCAGGCCACAATGTCCAGTGCGAAGACGGAAGATTAAAGTTTGTTCTTTTCTGTCTAGTTGGTTAATGCTGTCACAGTCAGAGCTGTATCCACCATTCCTCGTCTTCCAATTACATTTGAATTTTCGCTTTAGGATTGTCTTGGCTTCACTGTATGATATGGAAGAGTTGGGTTGTGGGAGTCAGCTGCCTGCTTTGGCCAGTTGGTCGGCCTTTTCGTGTGTAGGGATCCACTGTAGTGTCTGTCACCTTGCAGCTTTGATTAAGGGCATTTAGTTTTTCTTGCAGTTGTCTGACCAGAAGTTCTGAGGGTCCTGATTAAAGTGACTGGAGAGCTGACAAGGAGTCTGTTAGAAGCACTGTATTCTGTTTCTTTCCTTTCTCTATCAACAGCTCTGTCGCGGAAATCAGGGCTTGCAATTCTGCTCTGTAGTTCGAGCTAAGCTCACCAACTGGAATGGACAGGGAGGCCGAGGAGCCATCTGGATTACTGATGTATGCTCCACTCCACGTTTTCGGGTGTGGGGATGGGGTAATGGAGATGTGAATGTATTGAATACATGCATTGCTTTTAAAGAGACATCACCGAGTTTACTGCATTGTAATATGTTTCTGACTTATAAAATGTGTCTACGATTAAATTTACATATTAAATATGTTTTCTTGTTTAGAATATCAGTATAATCAATATGTTTTTGGTCGTGTTAATATTTGTAAGAAGCTCAAACTGGATTTTTTTTTTTCAAATAATTTCGTACGTACGAAACAAAATATTTTAGGAAATAAAATGGAATTTAACTTAGTACAAATATTAGAAAGACGTTTAATATACAGCCACTAATATTTGATGCAGAAAAATATATTTGATATAGTAGATAATATCTTAAAAATTGCAGCAAACTCGGGAATGTCCCTTTAACACTATAGTGCGTTCTTTTGCGGCCATCTTGCCTCACGTTATGACTTTCAGTGGAAGGTGGAAGAAAACAAATATGTAAAAGGGTCCTTTTTGTTTAACTGTAGACTTTATATCACTGTTTGTTACTACCCTAACAATTTATTAGGCTAGATAAGTTCTGCCACTGCTGCAGTTCGTGGTAGATGGCATTACAGTGGATATGGAAATCAAGCTACTGGCATGAAACAACTACAACCAAAAAAAACTAAAACATTCTCAGATACTATAATGGATTGCCTTTAAGTTAAGTGAATCATTGTATTCTAATTGTTCCCTTTATATTAACTGTATATGTGTAAATTAAGTTCTGAGGGTCCTGATTAAAGTGACTGGGGAGCTGACAAGCAGTCTGTTAGAAGCACTGTATTCTGTTTCTTTCCTGAAGCTCTGTCGCGGCAATCAAGGCTTGCAATTCTGCTCTGTGGTTAGCTCACCAACTGGAATGGATAGGGAGGCCGACGAGTCATCTGGATTACCTTTAACTTAAATCAACCATTGCATTCTAATTGATCCCTTTATATTAACTGTATATGTGTAAATTGAATTAATCCTTAATCTATTACGATTACATTCGGATGGGCTTTTTGGGTCAAATGACTTTTTTTTCACAACAATTTGTTCACATTTGTTATCATTTTAATTCCAGGACTATCTGCCTTCAAAGCCACCCACCCCACCACCCTTGGTCGACCAACGACCACGGCGGAGTGTAGATTCTTACAATATAAGACGCACGGTTGTTATTCCTATCAGTGTTTCGAAGGGCGTTGGCAACCATTTGAGCTGATGGCCAGTGTGGAATGCTGCAAGAAATACAATAACCCCATTCCGCTGTGCTACCAACTCCATCCTGGTACTTTTTCTTGATTGACTGTGTAATACACATGTAGTTTATAACACTAATTTTAGGAAAATGTCAGTATAGTAACTTCGAGTATAAACATTAGCCGTAGAAAAGAAAGATAAACAACTCGTTTGGCTTTGTATTGGAACAACCGGCCTCGGTGGCGTCGTGGTAGCCATCGGTCTACAGGCTGGTAGGCATTGAGTTCGGATCTCAGTCGAGGCATGGGATTTTTAATCCAGATACCGACTCCAAACCCCGAGTGAGTGCTCCGCAAGGCTCAATGGGTAGGTGTAAACCACTTGCACCGACCAGTGATCCATAACTGGTTCAACAAAGGCCATGGTTTGTGCTATCCTGCCTGTGGGAAGCGCAAATAAAAGATCCCTTGCTGCTAATCGGAAAGAGTAGCCCATGTAGTGGCGACAGCGGGTTTCCTCTCAAAATCTGTGTGGTCCTTAACCATAAGTCTGACGCCATATAACCGTAAATAAAATGTGTTGAGTGCGTCGTTAAATAAAACATTTCTTTCTTCTTTTTTTGTATTGGAACATTAACGTAGTAACCATTGGTGAGTGGAACATAATAGACAATGACAATAATTGGTTTTAAAAAATATTTGGCATGAGAGTCTTTGTGTGTTTAGTTTAATTTCCCTTTATTTTTCTATCCATTGGTTCTTGAGGTGATTGTTTATTTAATGTTAATTATTTGTCTATTTCTTTACATTTCAGAACTCCGGACAACACCTCCAAGTTGGATTGGTTAAACATACTTGAATACATATTATAAGGACATGTATTAAATATGCTAAAGAGAACCGTATAATAGTAATAATAAAAAACATTTATTGTATATATTTGTATGCATTATCATTATTAAGCAAATTTCAGTATTTACTATAGAATCTAAGAAATTTCATATTTTCAATGGGTTTCATGGGGAGAAGTTATGTGTGGGAGATTAATTTCTCACAAACTGGGAAGAAATCTCGATTTTGCTGTCGAATAGTCATGTAGATCCAGCATTTTCAGACACTATAGGATATGTTTTGTTCATCTCTGTTCTCCCACGTGTTATTTTGGACATCACTGCTGGTATCACGGCTTCCTCAGAGACCCGAAGCACAGACCCAGAGACTCCATGCATGGGTCGAGGCAGCAGTGGATGCACAGACCGTACAGCCTCTTGAGAATGCCGCAGTTGAGCTCGAGGACCTTGAAGCAAGGCGTGATGTACCACACGTGGTAGAAGGCAATCAGAGAGAACTGGCAGCCCCACTCGGCCGCGATGCAGATCCCACACAGCAAGGTGCTGATCGTGTAGCACGCGTTCTTCCAGCAGTTGAAGCACTTGTAGGAGTTGGTCCAAACACAGTCCATGCTGTGGACGCCATCAGGCTCCGCCAAGACCTCATCAAACTGGACCTGGAAGAGATGATATAATAATAATAATAATAATAATAATAATAATACCTGCTCTAAAACAAAATCGTAGTATGTAACACAAGAATCTGAACGACAAAACCGTAATACTTGATCAGGATAATGCAGAGTCAAATGGGCATTTGGCAAAATCGTGGTTGATTCCATCAAAGTCCATCTAGTGCCATGTCTATAGAATGCCAGCCACTCCCGATGAGATTCTTTCCTGGCATTTTCGTCCCTCTTGTGCCGCCAAAAAGAGGACGGCCATTCTCAGACTAGTTTACTAAATCAAACCTAGCACTGGACAGAGCTCATTAGAATAGGTAGCGCTGTGTTGACATGCACTCATGAATCACTGTCACAACAGTGATGATACCAGGTGTTTGCGAAATCTGAGCATATCCTGCCCTACCGGTGGCACCCGCCATGAATTCTGCCACCACAGCTGTTAAAGGAGACTCCATCTTTAACTTCGTTTGGTGGACACCGTAATAAATATATGTATAGTTACCATTATATGTAGACATGCATATTATGGTGTTGGAATAGGTTAATTGATGTATAAAACACTTTTTGCAACATATCAAATTTGTTGCGAGTATCAAATGTTCCATGTTGCAACTTAAACCACTACTAAAGGTGCATTTTAAATTACGCGACTATGAGATGTGTGACAGTTATGGCCACACTTGATCTGGAGGGCTAGGGGAGAAATCCTCTACTGCCATTTCGTCTTCGCATTACCGAGTAGCAACAATGATCTTTTATACTCAATGTTCCACAGATAAGACGCCATATGCCTTGGCTTATGATATAGCAGTCGTTGAGCACTGGTTGGGACGGGGAAAAGCGGGGTTCGATCTTACAACCCAAATGCTCCTCGAGTTAACGCTCTGTTACCGATCCGCATTACTCCTCACAACATTGGAATATCATCAAATGAAGAAAGGCGAAAATGTTTTATTTAACGACGCACTCAACACATTTTATTTACGGTTATATGGCGTCAGACATATGGTTAGGGACCACACAGATATTGAGAGAGGAAACCCGCTGTCTCCACTTCATGGGCTACTCTTTTTCGATTAGCAGCAAGGGATCTTTTATATACAGGAAAGTATATACCACAGCCTTTGTTTCACCAGTTATGGAGTACTGACTGGAACGAGAAATAGCCCAATGGGTCCATCGACGGCGGTCGATCTTAGACCGACCGCGCATCAAGCGAATGCTTTATCACTGGGCTACGTCCCACCCCTATCATCAAATATCGTCTTTACAACAGCATACAACACACTTCGACACATCGGTGATCAGTAAATATAATTCGGTATGATCGAATGAATGAATGAATGAATGAATGAATGAATGAATGAATGGTTAACGACACCCCAGCACGAAAAATACATCGGCTATAGGGTGTCAAACTATGGTAATGCAAACAAATAAGGTGATGATCAACATCAATATAGAAATTCAAGATTTAAGTAAAAACAGTGTAAAGAACTGTGCAAAAAATACAAAAATCTGAGACTTTTACTCAAAATTTCAATTTGTGCTGTATTGGCCATTCTTAAAGAGAATGTTACACCCCTGCACCCGGTGAGGTTACAGCAGGCGCAGGGGAGATTGACCACGATTGACCACGAAGGATGTATCGTCCTGATGAGTGGCAATCCTCTTATATATTGACAATGAATTGTGTATCGTTCTGATGAGTGGCAGTCATCCTATATAGTGACCATGTGAAGGATGTATAGTTCTGTTGAGTGGTAGTTCATTTATCTAATACAGCGGTGTTTCGTCGTAGTTATCACGATTTTGTTGAAACATCTCTCTATTTTGTACAGATATTAATTGTGATTATGGTACTGGGGAGGGGGGGGGTATGGATATTTTAGGGTTAAAACTTTTTGAAAGTGTGTGAATATACGTTTACCAAACTCTTATTCGAAAAACATTTGTGAAAGCCATCATTACATAATCGCGTTATATTAAAGTTAAAGTTTGCTTTGTTTAACGACACCACTAGAGCATATTGGTTTATTAATCATCGGCTATTGAATGTCAAACGTTTGGTAATTTTTACATTATAGTCTCAGAGAGGAAACCCACTACATTTTTCCATTAGTAGCAAGGGATATTTTATATGCACCGTCCCACAGAATAGTACGGACTTTGATATACCAGTTGTGGTGCACTGGCTGAAATAAAAAAATAGCCCCAATGGATCCACTAACGAGGATTAATCCTAGACAGACCGCGCATCAGGCGAACGCTTTACCATTGGGGTACGTCTCCCCTCACCCCACCCCACCCCCGTGTTATATTAATGACCCAATGTGAAAATATCTTCAAGACTGAGGAAAGCAAAAATATAGATAACTAGATATCTAATCTTGGTTCCAATTAGTGATAGATGTATCATACGGTCTACGATTTAATAAAGATGTAGTTGAATTTGTGTTTAAGTTCAAAATAGCAGAAATAATAGGCCTACCTTTAAAATTAGAATTTAACAGATAAGTTCAAATTTGTGTTCTCTACTTACTTTAATATGCTGGTTAATTCCGTTTGGATCTCTATCTAGTAAACTTATTTCAGCCATTGTGTACGATATAGACCACTTGGCTATTCTTGTGTGCACCGCTATTGATCCAAAATTGTTCCGAAATGTCTAAAACCACTGTACCGCTATAACTTATGTCTAGTTATTTGTGACGTGTTGTAATGGTGTGTACATTTGGCGTTAAAATATACGTACAAATTATTAGCTAATTATTACCTGGATATTGTTCACTATACTTGATCAAGCTAATAACGTATAGGTAGATAATGGTACCGGATGCTAGAAATGTATTTATGTGATTTAGAAATTTGAACATTACGTTCTGAATCAATTTGCAATAAATTAAGTGTTCCTTTTTTTCTTCTTCTTCTTTTTTCAGTTGTTGGTTCTCTCTTTTTTTTCTTGCGTTGTGTGTGTTATTGTTTTGTTTTCTGTTTGTTTGTTTGTTTGTTTGTTTTTATGGTTTGTTTTGTTTGTTTGTTTATTTTTTGTTTGTTTTTGTTTTTTGTTTTGTATATGTGGCCGTTTTTAAATGCTAATAAAATATTATTTCCAGAAATATGTGCTCTAGTCGTGTCGTTAAACAAAACAAACTTCTTAACTGTATTTTATATTTCTCTTGCTATTGAGTTTTGTTTTTGTTGGGTGTTTGACCGGCCTCGGTGGCGTCGTGGCAGGCCATCGGTCTACAGGTTGGTAGGTACTGGGTTCGGATCCCAGTCGAGGCATGAGATTTTTAATCCAGATACTGACTCCAAACCCTGAGTGAGTGCTCCGCAAGGCTCAATGGGTAGGTGTAAACCACTTGCACCGACCAGTGATCCATAACTGGTTCAACAAAGGCCATGGTTTGTGCTATCCTGTCTGTGGGAAGCGCAAATAAAAGATCCCTTGCTGCTAATCGGAAGAGTAGCCCATGTAGTGGCGACAGCGGGTTTCCTCTCAAAATCTGTGTGGTCCTTAACCATATGTATGACGCCATATAACCGTAAATAAAATGTGTTGAGTGCGTCGTTAAATAAAACATTTCTTTCTTTCTTTCTTGGGTGTTTCGTTGTTGTTGTTGTTATTGTTGTTGTTGTTATCTTGTTATTTTGATTTGTGGATTTGTATAAATATTCAGTAATTTTATCATCAGAATTTTACACCACAAACAATAATAATGTTAATTTCATAATACTAGTTCTTGCGATACGTAAGGCAGGGAAATAACTCGTCGAGCCTTGAAATATTTAATCGTTTAGCGCAAGGGAGGTAACTTTAAGTTTAATCATCTACAAACTACTGGTATCTAGCTTTATTATGTTAAATAAATAAATAAATAAATAAATAAATAACTGAATAAAATATGTGATTGATGTGAATTTTGACCAAATGATATTCAATAAATACATAATTATTTCGTATAGAAATGATCATTGTTATTGAAATAAGTTAGAAAAATCTTCGCACGCTTGTGACTAATATTTCCATTTCTGACATATGACAGTATATACAGAGGCGTACATGCTCTCATTTTTGTAGGGGGGGGGGGGGGGGGCAGGCTGGATTTTGCTTGAATTAAACGAAAATACCCGAATCTGGATAACAACATTTATTCATATAGCCAAACAGCTATATATATGGTGTTACAAACGAATCGCTACGAGTTTTTACGTGGATAACAATTAATTTTGCAGGTAGAATGATTGAAATAAATTGTAAAATTATCTTAGGTTAGCATATTTTGCAGGTTATATAAGACTATATCAACAATGTGTCTTGTTTTTCGTTGGCTACCTCGTATATCACCGTTCAACTGTTATCAGATTACAATGGGCAATGGACAACTAGTTTTACGTGCTCTAGGGTTTCGAACACGCCTCTCATGAGTAAAGTATCTGATATGATCAGGGGTCTGATTCAGGACAGGAGGTAGTTATTTAATCCAAACAAGAAAAAGAAAAAGGGGTGCTTTTAGGCCGTGGTATGTGCTATCCTGTCTGTGGGATGGTTCTTATAAAAGATCACATGCTACTAATGATAAAATGTAGAGGGTTTCCTCTCTAATACAGTGATAAAATTACCAAATATTTGAGATCCAATAGCCGATGATTAATGAATCAATGTGCTGTAGTGGTGTCGTTACACAAAACAAACTTTTTTTGGTGATTGTCGGGCACTTGTCGTTTTGAGACGGCCCTTGGAAGACGGAATGGCTGAGCGGGCGATCATGTGACGCAACGTCACGATATAGGTCGGCGAACTTAGAATTCTGCTGTCCGGAGTTTGCCGAAGCTTAGCTGAATGTGGGTGCTGTCGGGTTTCTTTTTGTAGTGTGTGTATTAGTGATTAATATCTGAATTTCTTTTAATCAATCAACTCGAAAATGTTCGATGTAAAGGTATTTCACGTCAAACATAGGATTATTGTGGTATTAGAGCGGAAATCTTTACCAACTTTTTGGTTGTCGAGAATTGCCAAAAAAAATACATAGCTTGGTCTCTGACTGTAATGAGAGCGTATTTATGTCCAAATGTCCGTCTAGCTCTCTTACAGTCAGAGTACTCGGGCTAGGGTGCTTTCAGATGCCCCCCAAAAATAAATCCTATTGTATTTACACAACAAATTTTGGCAAATAATTTAACCTGTATCCTAACCAGCCGCGAGCGATGCGAGCGATTATTTTAGAAATCATTGATTTGAATTGCCGTATCCTAACCGCACGCGTACGGCGCGACGGATAAATGTGTCGCGTCGCACGTGTCCAGTTAGGATACGGCAATTGAAATCAATGCTTTCTAAAATAATCGCTCGCGGCCGGTTAGGATACGGCTTTCGGGCTCTTTAATTTTTGATGGGCTAGTCCAAAACACCATTTAGTAAACGTCACTGAAGCTGATTCTACTTTAAATTTAGGCCCAAGGAGGATAAGGGGGAAGGGTTGGTTCAAACCCGACAGAAAGATTTGCATTAAGGTTTGAGAAGTGTCAATCGTATGCGGAACTTGGGCGTGACTAGTGGCTGGATTGGGAGAAGGGAAGGTCAGCAATCATCTAGCCCTATGGCCAGAACCACCGACGCCCTACTGCCCTACATTTAAAACCCTAACTTCCGACATTCCATCCTCCCACCCCGAGTCCAGCCTTTGTTCAGTCTAGTCATGATTTTTAAATTATTATTAAAGGTGACTGTTATATTAATATTTGAGGGGTGGGTTTTTTTTCAAATTATAAGCATCATTATAAAAACAAAAATAAAAAATTATCTGTTGTTTTAACGTTTTAATAACACTAGGAACAATAAAACAAAATAAAGCAAGAATGAAGGATAGATGGACCAAACAATAAGTATTTTAAAAAGAATATCCTTAGTAAATACAAACCATGATATGGATGAAAACATTTGGAATTCTCTTTGACCCAGTTATTTAACTTTTTGTTTGGTGAACAGAAGAAAAATTATAAACTGATATGTACGAACTGATACTGTAGGCACAAATCGACGTCAAAGGCTGTTGGTCGTAATGTTTTCTTTGTGGGATAAAATATCGTTTTATGTTTATTGGTAAGGGTAGCTTATTTGGAAGCAGCGAACATACTCCCTCCCTCTCTCTCCCCTCCCTCTCTCTGTCTTTGTATCTTCTCTCTCTCTCTCTCTCTCTCTCTCTCTCTCTCTCTCCTCTCCCTCCCCTCTCTCTCCCTCCCTCTCTCCCTCCCTCTCTCTCTCTTTCTTTCTCTTTGCTCTCTCTCTCTCTCCCCTCCCTCTCTCTGTCTTTGTATCTTCTCTCTCTCTCTCTCTCTCTCTCTCTCTCCTTCCCTCCCCTCTCTCTCCCTCCCTCTCTCCCTCCCTCTCTCTCTCTCTCTTTCTTTCTCTTTGCTCTCTCTCTCTCTCTCTCTCTCTCTCTCTCTCTCTCTCTCTCTCTCTCTCTCTCTCTCTCTCTCTCTCTCTCTCTTTCTCGTGTTCAAATAATCAAATAGTTGATAAATTAATCTTCCTTTTTTAAAGGAATTAATTCCATGACATAATTCAATTCAATATGAATATAATTTAAAATACTACATACTAGTATATAGTTAATATTAGTCATTTATTATGTTTTATCCTATGAGGTGGTGACAGCGGGTTTCTCTCTCAACATCTGTGTGGTCCTTAACCATATGTCTGACGCCATATATCCGTAAATAAAATGTGTTGAGTGCGTCGTTAAATAAAAAAAAATATTTCTTTATTGTTTACTCTGTAGGGTCAAAGGTCAACATTATTTTACAGATCATAAATAGGGTAAAAGTAGTTCCGTATCCCAAAACATCTAGCCATCACATCTTGACAATATAATAGAATAAATACCGTACCAATCTGTGTCAAGTGTCTTTGTTAACAGGCCCATCCCTCAGTCTTACAAGAACATTTGACCTCAAAACTACACGATGGCGCGTAAATATAAGGGGCGTAACTCTACTAGACTTAAAACCTTAATTCACCGTATTGCATATTACGAATATAGTGTATACTAAAGACGTTCATTTCTATAGCAGCGTGGGCCCTTTTATGCTCATTTGCCCACTACCGGTACATCGTCATCCAGGCTTCATTGATCTCAATTACATTACGGGACACGTTCAAAGGAAATGGAGCCAAGAAAACATAATTTTGTTAGCAATTCCTTTGACATGTCTGCCGTGCCCTGGAGGGGTAACTACTCACCTCTCTGGTTGAGAATATTTAAATAACATCTTGAGCCAAACCTCTTGAAGGGGATAATAACTTTGATCACACGTTATTCGCGAATCAATACTTTGAAGTTGCCTCCCTTCAGCGTGAGTCGGGGTGTAGATGCGGAAATAGAAAACATGCACTTGATGCTCCAACGAAAAATTAACGTAACAGATCGTATACTGCAAATGTTTTATTTAACGACACACTTAACACATTTTATTTACGGTTATATGGAAGGAAGGAAATATTTTATTTAACGATGCACTCAACACATTTTATTTACAGTTATATGGTTAAGGACAACACAGATATTGAGAGGAACCCACTGTCGTCATATCATGGGCTACTCTTTTTGATTAGCAGCAAGGGATCTTTTATATGCACCATCCCACAGACAGGATAACATATACCACAGCCTTTGAGATACCGGTCGTGGTGCACTGGCTGGAGCGAGAAATAGCCCAATGGGCCCACCGATGGGGAACAATCCCAGACCAACTGCATTAAGCACTAAGCTATGTTCCGCTCCCAAATCACATACTGCATCTTGTTACAGGTCCAAATCTACATACACATTACACACATTATAAATATGGACACAATTTCTACAAGCTGCATAGGCATATGATTCATTATATTATTGTTTTCTTTTCCGTCTGTCTGCCCATCTGTCCATCCGTCCATCCATCCACATGCATTCATCCAAACATCCACTTATCTACTAGTCCATGAAGGGTGGGACATAGTTCAATGGTAAAGCACTCGCTTGATGCACGGTCGGTCAATAGGATCAATCCCTGTTGGTGGGTTCACTGGATATTTCTTGTTCAGCCAATGTAACGAGACTGGTAGATCAAGGCTGTGGTATGTGCTGTCCTGTCTGGAATGGTGCATATAAAAAATCCCTTGCTACTAATGGAAAAATGTAGCAGGTTTCCACTCTAAGACTACTGTATATGTCAGAATTACCATATGTTAGACATCCAATAGCCGATGATTAATAAATCAATGTGCTCTAGTGGTGTAATTAAACATAATAAACTTTAACCTTTAAGCCATGATCAGTACTCTGAGACCACTGCTTACAAAACATGTTAGCTAGGTTATATATCTTCTCACCAGTGGTTCTCATTCATTCTAAACAAGATTATATTTTAGAAAAGTACTTGAATAATATTTATACATGTATATTGAACTTTTATATTAAAGTTACATTATCAGGTTACCATATTATAACATCATGTACAAATGTGAAATATAAGCTCAAATGCACTTTTAAAAAAGTTGTGTGTGTTCGCTATGAACGGATATCGTCAAACGTATATGCTTGATTCGTCACCTATGCCACCATAGCTCGGCAAAGCACAAACGACAGCCTCTTGTCAGTTTCAGTTAACACATGCGTTTGCCGATTTCAAATTGTAGGGTTCGTCTCAAAAAATTAAAAGAGAAATCTTGCGCTGTAGTTAAAACCGGTTTGATCTTGACAACGTATTATCGACAGTCATACCTTCCTATTTCAGAATTGATATTTTATCAAGTTTTAGTAGAACTTTCAAAGTTTAGTTTGTATACTAGTAACACATTAATCATGTATATATTTTAAAAATAAAATATACTAAAGTAGACAATGAACGTTTTCACTTCTTAATTTTACATGTTAAAATCGACAAATTCAAATAAATATTATTTTGTTTGGAAAGGGTAAAGTTTTGGGGGGGGGGGGGGTTGTTTAACGACATCAAAGATAAAGCATATTGATTTAATAATCATCCGACCCTATACAACCGTAAATAAAATGTGTTGAGTGCGTCGTTAAATAAAACATATCCTATCCTTCCTTCCATCTGCTGTTGAATGTCTAACATTTGGTAATTTTGACATATAATCTTAGAGAGGAATCGGGTGCATGTGCAGGGGGGAGGGTATTGGAGGTCGAAACCCTTACTTGCCCAAGCTTAAAAAAATTTGAAATGTATTTTTGGGGGGAGCATGGCCCCATATAAACTTCGCTTAACACAGTCTATAACCCCAACCCCGCTGAAATCACTGCACATGCGCCTTGGAAACCTGCTACACTTTTTTTTTAGCAAGGGATTGTTTATATGTATCATCCCACAGACAGGATATCACATACCATGGTCTTTTTATATACCCGCCGATGGAGATCGATCCTAGACTGACCGTGCATTTCCAAAAAACACCTTTTTAGGTCTAAGTAATGAATAAAAATAATATATAGTCTTGAAAAATGTTACGTAAATCAAACACAGTACCCTCTTCCTCTACCCCTAGAGTGTTACGTAATTAGTAACACCCCCTTACATGTAACACGTATGCCAACAGCTGGCCACTGTCAAAATTTCAAGGCAAATCCCCCACTCACCGACCCCTGGAAAGACGTTGTACCATACCTCTATGGATATAAATATGTTTTGGAAATATGAGACGACCCCTCAATCAAGACAGTTAAATTTGTTCAAAAATTGCGAAATCTCACGTGATCTCTTGTTGGGGAATTCTATACTTGTGATAAGCCAATGAAAACCGAGATCGGTACGAGCCCGTCAAAAGTGTTCCATTTTCAAAATCATGGCTTTGTTTTTGACCTGGATAAGCCAGCGTAGTGAAACCAATGCGGAGTGCGACGTCATATATGCACCAAACGTAATTGGATTTTCTGTTCTATATGGTTAAAGAATAAAAATATTCCAGGGAATGTAGTTTTAATACAGAAAATGGACAATTTCAAAATATACCAAGAGATTATTTGTCTAGTGTGTAATATGAATACTACAGAGAATGTATATCATTTTGTGCCTGCATGGCCGTGACACGTGTGCAGGGGGAGGGTTTCGAAGGTCGAAACCCTCCCTGCTCAAGTAGATTTTTTATTTTTTTAATATATTTTCTGGAGGAGCATGATTTGCGCCCTCCCCCCCCCCCCCATGTAAACTTCACTCACTACAGTCTAGACCCTACTCTGCATACACTCCTGCTTACAATTAAATATTTAAAGAAATATTATTGTGCAATAGTCTTCAATTGACAAAAAAAATTGATTTATTTTGCTACACATCATCATCAGATTTTAAAGGGATGGTCGTCAGTTTTCCGCCATTGTTAAAACGGGTTTATCCTGTGTTTGCCCACTATTGTAACATGTTTACGACATATTGAGCCATTGTGAGGACTAAAGATACATATTGAAGATATTTCTTTGTTTGGAATATCAGTGTCCAAATAAACAAGGTGTTTGTTTGTTGTCTTAATGTTTGTAAATCGTAGTAACCCAAACCAGATTTTACCGTCTATAGGGCTAAAATTACAAAACCTGCTTATGTATTACATGCATGTATCGTAACTACATACATTGACACACTGCATCTATAAACAAACAGGCTTTGTAAATCAGCCCATATATTACAAAGTTGAATGAAAACTGACTGCAAAACACACATGGCTGCAAATACATTGGATATTCAAACAGTGGTATACTAAGTAATAAAATGTACTTTATATGTAATTTTAGTTGCCAAAAAGACATCTGTACCGGATCGAGTCTCTGGCTATCCAGAAACGGGACCTGGGACAGACATGCTCGAAACCGTAGTGGTATATGAGCATGTTAGAATATATCTGCTCGGCTCGGCCAAAAAGACTTTTTTAGTTGCAAACATCTCACCATGGCCACAAACTGAGGACAGTCCCTTTAATTAACATCATAATACCATGTTTCTCCTGTTTTATATGTTGTATTATATATAATTATGTATACTGTTTATACACTTTCATATTGTAACCATATCTTATGAAACGTATCTAGCCCTATACATTTACATTCGTATTTTGTTTTTGCCAAAGGCTAATTACAGCTGTGTTAAATAAACTGGTTGATTGATTAATTGATTATCCACTCAGCTATTTAATCTGTCCATCTGTCTGTCTGATGCCGCCTCTATCTGTTCCTCTCAGTTGGCTGAGTGCTCGCTTGAGGTGCTTGCATTGCAGGATCAATTCATTCAATTGATTGGGGTTTTTCTCGTTCCAACTAATGCACCACAATTGGTCAAAGGTTGTGGTATGTGCTTATCTGTCTATTGGAAAGTGCATATAAAAGATCCCTTGCTGCATTAGGAAAAATGTTGCAGGTTCCTCTGATGACTATGTGTCAGAATTACCAAATGTTTAACATCCAATAGCTGATGATTAATTAATCAATGTGCTCTAGTGGCGTCATTAAAACAAAACAAACTATCTGTTCCTCTTACTCTCTCTCTCTCTCTCTGTCTCTCTATCTCTGTCTCTCTCTCTCTCTCTCTGTGTGTCTCTCTCTCTGTGTGTCTCTCTCTCGCTTTCTCTCTGTCTTTGTCTCTCTCTCTCTGTCTCTCTCTCTTTCTCTGTGTGTCTCTCTCTCTGTGTGTCTCTCTCTCTCTCTCTCTGTCTTTGTCTCTCTCTCTCTGTCTCTCTCTCTCTGTCTCTCTCTCTCTCTCTCTCTCTCTCTCTCTCTCTCTCTCTCTCTCTCTCTCTCTCTCTCTCTCTCTCTCTCTCTCTCTCTCTCTCTCTCTCTCTCCATCTGTTGCTTGTTTTTGGTGGGTATTCGTTTAACATTAAGTCACTATATTCATTTATCACCAACCAGCCAGCTAATATCCCTCTTTGTCTGTCTCTCTGTCACCCACTCTCTATCTCAACCTCTTTTTATCTCTTTTCCTTTCTCTCTTATTTCTCTACTTCTTTTATGCTTTAATACCACTTGATTTCCTTTTTATATCTTGATGCAATCTGGAATAGTAATGAATTAAAAAAACAGTTGCACTGTTACATTTATTATTTTGAAACTAACATTCGGAAAATTGTGTATGTGCAATTTTATTTTTTATAACATTATTAAAATTTACTCTCTTGAACATGTTGAAAAATTCTTATTACCAAAAAAATAAATAGATTTAGAGAGAAAGTCTTATTTAAAAAAAAAAGAGATATCAGTTGGTTTCAGTTTCTAAAAACCATTTGTGTGCTAAATGTTTCATCCTATGCTTGAGTGGAAAGTAACCTGTCTTAAAGTAGTATCTCCAGAAGAAAAAAAAACTGTTAACTTTTATTCCTCTGCAATAAAGAGGAACTTATTATAAAAGAAGAAGTAAAATTCCTTTGAGGTTCGTTTTGTACAAACAGGTGAACTATAAAAACAGAAATGATAACATTTACAAATTGCCGCTAGAAACAAAATGAAATTAATGGCACTACGGTCCCGTTAATGTAATGGTTCATGCATGCAACCCACAACTATCTTGAAAATGTTCCTGAAAGCAGCATTTCCACAAACAGTGAGATGGGGCTTGACTGCTAAACTTTTACTATAAATCTGTTATTTTACCCAGTCCTACCTACTTCATCTTTAAAGTTTAAGGAGAAAACATAATTGTGACCCAGATGTAGATGTAGAAAGAAATTAATGATTCTTCCTAGACATCCTAAAGTAAAGTTACTTTTAGCTAGTCGTTATTAAATTGGCTTACAACAAGTTAATGTTTGGTTTGTTTAACGACACCACTGGAGCACATTGATTAATTAATCATTGGCTATTGGATGTTAAACTTTTGGTAATTCTGACACGTAGTCATCAGAGGAAACCCACTACATTTTTCCAAATGCAGAAAGGGATCTTTTATATGCACTTTCCCACAGACAGAAAAGCACATACCACGGCCTTTGTCCTGTTGTGATGCACTGGTTGGAATGAGAAAGAAACCAATCAGCTGAATGGATCCACTGAGGTGGTTTGATCCTGCGACACAAGCACCTCAAACGAGCTCTCAACTGACTGAGCTAAATCCCACCCCTGGCATACAACAGAGTCAGTTGGTAGGGTGTCCCCCCCCCCCCCCCCCCCCAGGTCATTAGGTTGGAGGATCAAACCCCCTCATTGAACCTATTCTCGGATTGAGAACCCGCACTGGGTTGGAGCCGGTACCAGGCTGCGAACCCTGTAATTACAGGCTGGTAGGTACAGGGTTCGCAGCCCGGTACCGGCTCCAACCCAGAGCAAGTTCTTAAGGGCTCAGTGGGTAGGTGTAAGACCACTACACCCTCTTCTCTCTCACTTACCACTAACCAACTAACAATTAACCCACTGTCCTGGACAGACAGCCCAGATTGCTGAAATGTGTGCCCAGGACAGCGTGCTTGAACCTTAATTGGATATAAGCACGAAAATAAGTTGAAATGAAATCTGATTGGGTTTTTCTCATTTCAACGAGTTCCCCATGACTGGTATATTAAAGGCCATGGTATGTGCTGTGCTGTCTGTGGGGAAAGTACATGTGACAGATCTCTTGCTGCTGATGGGAAAATCTGACTTATGTCAGAATTACCAAAAGTTTGACATCCAGTAGCCAGTGACTAATTAATTAATGCACTCTGGTGCTGGTGGTGTTAAACAAATTAAACTTTACAAATTCAATGACTTATTTCAAAGGGGCAGTCTTATGACCAAAACCTTTCGTAAAAATTTTGGTGAAATGTAAAGATTATACCCTGAATTACAACGTAAAAAAACCTTACCTCCAAATAATTACATTTGCTATTATTTATCAATTTATCTTATAGCAAAATCCAATGAGGGCAGATGATGTCACATGACGTCAGAGTTCTAATTTGAATTGTATCTCCACACTGATAAATAATTGACAGCTATTTTAATGGATAAAAAATGATGATTTTTACATGTACTTCATATTTTCCATCATGGATTCATCAAGGAAATCATGGTTTCCTGTCCCAACCAGCACCCCATAACTTGTATATCAAAGGCCATGGTAAGTGCTGTCCTGTCTGTGGGAAAGTGCATATAAAAGATACCTTGCAGCTAATAGAAAGATGTTGTGTGTTTCCTCTTAAGTCTACATGCCACAATTACCGAATGTTTGACATCCAGTAGTTGATGACTAATTAATCAATATGCTCTAGTGGTGTCATTGGAAAAAAAAAAAAAAACTTTTTTTCTACATGATTTAATTGCCAATAAATGACACACTGGCATATTGGTGTGTAACTGCAACAGGATTTCATTCATTAATAATTACCCATTGTTATCCAATAAATAAAACCTACAGTGACATAGCTTCTGCTTTCTTTGTTCCATCGTATCTGACATTTAGAATTCCTTTTGGGACATCACTATTTCAAAGGGCTGTCTAGGCTGATCAGTTTATTCATCAAAGTCCATTACAAAAATCACATCCACTAGATCCTCCAGAGGGACACGTCTGCTTTTTTGTTGTGTTGCAAAGGAAAGGAATATCTGCTTGATAGCACCCCAGCACATTGTTTAATCATCTGCCATTAGGTGTTTGATATAGTAATCACCATGCTTGCTCTACAGAGAATCAGAGAAGAGATTGTATGCCAATCCTGATTCATTCATTGATTGTAACTTGATTTTCCAGGGGCAGGATTTAGCTCAGTCGGTTGAGTGCTCGCTTGAGATGTTTGCATCGCAGGATCGAACCACCTCGGTGGATCCATTCAGCTGATTGGGTTTTTTCTTGTTCCAACCAGTGCACCACAACTGGACAAAGGCTGTGGTTTGTGCTTTTCTGTCTGTGGGAAAGTGCGTATAAAATATCCCTTGCTTCATTAGGAAAAATGTAGCGGGTTTCCTCTGATGACTACAAATATCTGATATCCAATTGCCGATGATTAATTAATCAATGTGCTCCAGTGGTGGTGTTGAACAAAAGAAACGTTTTTGATTGTTTAGAATCAATCTGATTAAGGCGGGGCGTGATTTAGTTCAGTCAGTAGAGTGCCTGCCTGCCTGCTTGGGTTGTAGGATCAAAGTTCCTTGGTGGAACCGCCAAATGTTTTTGATTGTTTAGAATCAATCTGATTAAGGCGGGGCGTGATTTAGTTCAGTCAGTAGAGTGCCTGCCTGCCTGCTTGGGTTGTAGGATCAAACTTCCTTGGTGGAACCGCCAAATGTTTTTCCTGCTCCCACCAGTGTCCCATGACTGGTATATCAAAGGCTGTGGTAGATGTGTGTCGTGTCTTGTCTATGGGAAAGCATACATAAAAGATCTCTTGCTACTAACAACATGTAGCAGATTTCCTGTTACGAATATGTATCAGAATTATCAAATGTTTGACATCCAATAGTCAATGGTCACTTAATTAAGGTGCTCCAGTGGTGTCATTAAACAAACAAACAAATAATCCAATTAAGGTTCAAACATGCTGGCCTTAGCACACACCTCAGGTGTCAGGTCTGTCTGTCCGGGGCACACACCTCATGTGTCCGGTCTGTCTGTCTGTCTGTCTAAGACACACACCTCAGGTGTCAGGTCTGCCTGTCTGTTTGTCTGTCTGTCTGTCCAGGGCACACACCTCATGTGTCCGGTCTGTCTGTCTGTTTGTCTGTCTGTCTGTCCAGGGCACACACCTCATGTGTCCAGTCTGTCTGTCTGTTTGTCTGTCTGTCTGTCCAGGGCACACACCTCAGGTGTCAGGTCTGCCTGTCCAGGACACACACCTCATGTGTCTGGTCTGTCTGTCTGTCCAGGGCACACACCTCAGGTGTCAGGTCTGTCTGTCTGTCTGTCCAGGGCACACACCTCAGGTGTCAGGTCTGTCTGTCTGTCTGTCCAGGGCACACACCTCAGGTGTCAGGTCTGTCTGTCTGTTTGTCCAGGGCACACACCTCAGGTGTCAGATCTGTCTGTCTGTCTGTCTGTCCAGGACACACACCTCAGGTGTCAGGTCTGTCTGTCTGTCTGTCTGTCCAGGGCACACACCTCAGGTGTCAGGTCTGTCTGTCTGTCTGTCCAGGGCACACACCTCAGGTGTCAGGTCTGTCTGTCTGTCCAGGGCACACACCTCAGGTGTCAGGTCTGTCTGTCTGTCTGTCCAGGGCACACACCTCAGGTGTCAGGTCTGTCTGTTTGTCTGTCTGTCCAGGGCACACACCTCAGGTGTCAGGTCTGTCTGTCTGTCCAGGGCACACACCTCATGTGTCAGGTCTGTCTGTCTGTCCAGGGCACACACCTCAGGTGTCAGGTCTGTCTGTCTGTCTGTCCAGGGCACACACCTCAGGTGTCAGGTCTGTCTGTCTGTCCAGGGCACACACCTCATGTGTCAGGTCTGTCTGTCTGTCTGTCCAGGGCACACACCTTAGGTGTCAGGTCTGTCTGTCTGTCTGTGTGTCTGTCTGTCCAGGGCACACACCTCAGGTGTCAGGTCTGTCTGTCCAGGGCACACACCTTAGGTGTCAGGTCTGTCTGTCTGTCTGTGTGTCTGTCTGTCCAGGGTACACACCTCAGGTGTCAGGTCTGTCTGTCCAGGGCACACACCTCAGGTGTCAGGTCTGTCTGTCTTGGGTGTGTTTATGAGTAGCTGTCAGTGGTTAGTGATCCTACACCAGCCCATCATGCTATTTAAGCTCAGCCTGGGGCCAAATTCATAAAACATCTTTATGCTTGTGGTTTTGTAGTTTTACATTTGTTTGCTTTTGTTTTTTTCATTTGATGTAGAAATTTACATTACCAATATGGATCATAGTACATATAAAAGAAAATTGTGACTGCTTATTTTGAAAGTACTGTAGTTATAACTATTCATTTTCATTGTTGATTTACATAAATCTACAACTAAAACATTGTTGTTATAATTACAAACGGTACAAATAAAACAGTTCAAAATATACATAAATTGCTATCCTTTGTTTTTTCCATGATCCATCTTCCATACTGCAATACTTGTAAACATATTGCTAACAGTCAACAAAAATTCACAAAGCCTATTTTAGACTTACGCGTGTGTTACTACATACATTTACAATGCTTAAACACCTGCGTTTAAGAAAAACAGCCTTCGTAAAATTCAGCCCATGATGTTTTGTGAATTTGGCTCCTGAAGTCCAATGGTTTTAACCACTAGACCACTGAGGCTGGTGCTAATTAGCTGTAAGGGATATTTTTATATATACATTTCTGATTAACACTACATATACAGAAGACATGTCAAAACCAAGCGTCTATCTGTGTAAGTGTAATGACTATAAACCAGATTAATACGGCAGCATGTTTTTCCATGGATATGCACTGTACATTTCGTGAATATGCACTGTAGATTTCTTAAATATGCACTGTAGATTTCTTAAATATGCACTGTAGATTTCGTGAATATGCACTGTAGATTTCGTGAATATGCACTGTAGATTTCTTAAATATGCACTGTAGATTTCGTGAATATGCACTGTAGATTTCGTGAATATGCACTGTAGATTTCTTAAATATGCACTGTAGATTTCGTGAATATGCACTGTAGATTTCGTGAATATGCACTGTAGATTTCGTGAATATGCACTGTAGATTTCGTGAATATGCACTGTAGATTTCGTGAATATGCACTGTAGATTTCGTGAATATGCACTGTAGATTTCGTGAATATGCACTGTAGATTTCGTAAATATGCACTGTAGATTTCGTGAATATGCACTGTAGATTTCGTGAATATGCACTGTAGATTTCTTAAATATGCACTGTAGATTTCGTGAATATGCACTGTAGATTTCGTGAATATGCACTGTAGATTTCTTAAATATGCACTGTAGATTTCGTGAATATTCACTGTAGATTTTGTGAATATGCACTGTAGATATCGTGAATATGCACTGTAGATTTCTTAAATATGCACTGTAGATTTCATGAACAGTTAGTATTTGCAATTAAAATAATATTTACATATAAATTTGTAACTTTAGTTTGGGTGTGAACAATATAAAATGTACATGTGTATATATGCATGCATTTTTTCCTCCAGTTTACAGTTTATATAAATGCAGGCAACACATTTGTTATTAATATACAATGTATTATTCTGTATTGTTTATAAATGGGTCACAGAATTGATTAACCTCACCACCAGGTGTCTTCCCCTCTCAATCAGTTCTCCATGACTGGTATGTGCTGTCCTGTTTTTGAGAAGAGTACATATAAAAGATCCTGTGCTTGTAGCCAATATGGTCACAGTAGGTTTCTACTTTCAGTTTGTGGACGAAGTGTCACAACTATCACAGTATTAAACACCTTATGGCCATAGTTAGTTTGTTTTGTTTAACAACACCACTAGAGCACATTGATTTATTCATCATCGGCTATGGGATGTTAAACATTTGGTAATTTTGACATAATATTATAGTCTGAAAAGAGGCAACCAGCTACATTTTTCCATTAGTAGCAAGGAATCTTTTAGACACACCATTCCACAGACAGGACAGCACTGACCATGGCCTTTGATATGCCAGTCATGGTGCAGTGGTTGAAACAAGAAATAGCCCAATGGGCCCAATGACGGGGATTGATCCTAAGACAGACTGCGCATCAGGCAAGCACTTTACCATTTGGCTATATACTGCCTTCCTTACAGCCATAGATTAAAATGTGTTGGGATGTCACTAAAACAATCGGGGTGGGATCCAGCTCAGTCGGCAGAGCACTATCATGACGTGCTTGGGTCAAAGCATTGAACAGATCTTATTGGTGGACCTACTCTGATTGGGTTTTTCCCATTCCATATCATGACGTGCTTGGGTCAAAGCATTGAACAGATCTTATTGGTGGACCTACTCTGATTGGGTTTTTCCCATTCCATATCATGATGTGCTTGGGTCAAAGCATTGAACAGATCTTACTGGTGGACCTACTCTGATTGGGTTTTTCCCATTCCATATCATGACGTGCTTGGGTCAAAGCATTGAACAGATCTTATTGGTGGACCTACTCTGATTGGGTTTTTCCCATTTCATATCATGACGTGTTTGGGTCAAAGCATTGAACAGATCTTATTGGTGGACCTACTCTGATTGGGTTTTTCCCATTCCATATCATGACGTGCTTGGGTCAAAGCATTGAACAGATCTTATTGGTGGACCTACTCTGATTGGGTTTTTCACATTCCATATCATGACGTGCTTGGGTCAAAGCATTGAACAGATCTTATTGGTGGACCTACTCTGATTGGGTTTTTCCCATTCCATATCATGACGTGCTTGGGTCAAAGCATTGAACAGATCTTATTGGTGGACCTACTCTGATTGGGTTTTTCCCATTCCATATCATGATGTGCTTGGGTCAAAGCATTGAACAGATCTTATTGGTGGACCTACTCTGATTGGGTTTTTCCCATTCCATATCATGACGTGCTTGGTTCAAAGGATTGGACAGATCTTATTGGTGGACCTACTCTGATTGGGTTTTTCCCATTCCAGCCAGTGTCCCATGACTAGTATATCAAAGGTCATGGTGTATGTTGTGTGAAAGTACATATAAAAGATCCCTTGATGCCAGTGGAAAACGTAGTGGTTTTCCCTTGACTATTTGTCACAATTACCAAATGTTTGACATCCAGTAGTTGGACCGGCCTCGATGGCGTCATGGCAGGCCATCGGTCTACAGGCTGGTAGGTACTGGGTTCGGATCCCAGTCGAGGCATGGGATTTTTAATCTAGATACCGACTCCAAACCCTGAGTGAGTGCTCCGCAAGGCTCAATGGGTAGGTGTAAACCACTTGCAACGACCAGTGATCCATAACTGGTTCAACAAAGGCCATGGTTTGTGCTATCCTGCCTGTGGGAAGCGCAAATAAAAGATCCCTTGCTGCTAATCGGAAGAGTAGCCCATGTAGTGGCGACAGCGGGTTTCCTCTCAAAATCTGTGTGGTCCTTAACCATATGTCTGACGCCATATAACCGTAAATAAAATGTGTTGAGTGCGTCGTTAAATAAAACATTTCTTTCTTTCTTTCTTTTCCAGTAGTTGATGATTAATAAATCATTGTGCTTTAGTTGTATTTGTTAAACAAAACATACTTTTAAGTTTTAAGCAAATGTCTAATGTCCATCACCAACATCAACACATGTATGCACAGAAAAATACATGCGTTATCTTAATATGCACTCTACGATACATATCAACATAAAAAATAAATCTAAAGTGTTATTATGAAGAGTTCTTTGAGAAAGGGTGCATCACCTCGCGTCCCTCAACTTGCAGGTGTTTATCACTGAGTTAGGAGATAATCATCCTGTGTTGTCAGGCTTATTTACAAACTATGAAATCTAAAACAACTTACCTCCACACATACGAGACGTGTTGACAGGTATGAGAGCACTGATGTAATAAACAGGTTGCCTCCCTCATATAAATACATGTGTATATATTTTATGGGTTATATGTGGATATTGTGGATTTTTTTCCCTTTTTCTTTCTATTTGTTTGTTTGTGTGTTTTTTTTAGACTTGTCAACCTTTAGTCAAGAGAAAACAGGAGATATAAATTGAAAAAACCAGGAGATTTTGTCAATTTTTTTTTTTTTTAATGCACACGATTTAACATAATATCAAAAAGTGGGCATCAAAAGAATACATGTGATAGTTGCATTATGTAGTCTACTGTGGAGACATTATATACTCTGTCAAAAAAGAAACACATAGGCGAAATATTCATGGAATTATCTTTTTAATACAAAGTGGCATAATTTTGTTATTTATGATCATATCACAGTCGAATTTGACAGGAGTATGTGACAATGTTCTTGCTATGGACTGACGGCAGTGGAGGCGTTTTTATCACCAAACAGCATTGCACGAGGCACTGAAATCAGTACTTCTGCCGGTGTATGAGATGGCTCCCCACATCATGACACTCCTTCCACTGATTCTGTCAACTTGGGCGACGCAGTTGTTGGCAAAACGTTCTTTGCGGCGTCTGTAAACACATTGCTGTAGAAGAAACGTGACTCGTTGCTGAACCATACTCATTTTGAAGTCGGTTCTGAATGGTTTGTGCAGACACCCTTCTCAAACAGTGTTCGTTGCTGTGGCAGTTCAGTGTCACAAGTGCAGAACCTGGATGTAGCGATCTTGTGCTGCAGTTGTTATGCGAGGTCTTCTACTTCTGGGCCGGTCTTCAGCTGATTGAAACTGCTGGTACCTGTCCCAGAGACATGAAATGGTGCTCTGATGGATGTTCATGTGGCATGCGACTGCTGACTGCAATTCATCTAACTGGAGGCGGCCTATTGCAATGTTTCGATTCAGCAGGCTTAGTCTTGGCATCTTGTAACTCATCTGTGTTGAAATGGAAATGAGGCATCATTGCGAGCATTGCAGCTTTAAATACCCATCACTACCCCGATCTTTTCCCTGAGTTTCACGTGCCTTCGCCAAAATCTGACCATTTCACGCCACAACATGCGTTCAATTTGTTTTAGGGTGCATTTGGGCATGCTGTCCCCCATTCCAGAAACATTAACAAACATGGTCATTCAGCAACATTGTAAACAAAAATGATATTTTGTAAACTCACACACATTTCTTCTTTCTCTATCATCTATGTGTTTCTTTTTTGACAGAGTATACAAGTCAGCTTGGTGTTATACGGGAGAAATGTCATCTCGGGCAGGGTAACAGGAGATTTTAATCAAATACTAGGAGTTACCCATGGTTTGACAGTGTTTTAATTGTTTTGTTTTTTTTAACATCACCAAAGTTATTTATATGGGTAATAATTAGAATATTAAACTAACTATAATTTCACATTAAGTTCATAACACTTTGTTTATGAATTAAACATCCTATTGAACTATGAGAATGTTATTCAATCCAGGAATATTAATATGTGGCCAGTTGTTTAAATATTGGTTAGCTTTAAAACTAATAGTTATGAGAAATATTGAGAATGTAATATTAACTAAATACAAATACTGTATTTTCCTGTCTATTATGCACACTTTATTTCAGACATGAGTATAATTTCTAAAAATAAAACTGTACATATGGAATAATGTATATTACGCATTTGAGTAGAACACATGGCTGAGGTGCTGGAGTCAGAGGATGATGATCATAGATGATGATCATAGAGCTTGGTGCATGTACAGACATTTCCTTTTGATTTTCCACACTAATGCTGATGCATAGCTTCTGTACTCCAAGTCTCTGACTTCAGTGGACTTGGTTTGAGTTTGGAGTTTTCCTTCTCCTAGGAGAGTTTCCTTACTATGATTCTGAGCCTCTCCAGCCCAGTTTTGATTTTCAAGTTTGCTTCTCCTAGACAGTTGTCTTTCTTGACTCACGTCCTCTGTCTATCCAGTCCATATTAGTCTAGTCTCTACACTTTGACCAGTCCAGCTTGGGTGACCCTACCAGGAGCTGAAGCTCCAGCTGGCATAGCTCTCCGAGTCATTGAGACATGCAAGCTACCTCACCACGTCAAGAAATGGACCATGAGATAGTCAGAGGATCGAATCCTCTCAGTTGACCCATTCTCTGACTGTTTTTTCCCCATCTCAACCAGTGCTGCTTTATCAGTCAGTGGTATAACTTTAAAATGTGCTACGTTGATTAAAAAAAATCTGTTTTAACAAAAAATGCTGTCCAAAAACTATGGTATGTTCTGTCCTGTCTGATTGAATATTTGTAAGAGTACAATACTTGATGACACTGGGATTATTCTCTCATTCTAGACCAAATGTTACAACTTAAATGTTGCCTCCTAATAACTACTCTGTAATTTGGATAGGTGTTACCCAACAAAGTTATCTTCTCTTTTGAACTATGTTTACTAGGAACCTAGCCACACTGGTTGTTTATTGTCAAGAGAATCATGACTATACTTGGTATTCCTTATTGTCAAGGAACATTGGTCATACTGGCTGGTCATTATTGTTAAGGGAACCCTAACCATTCTGGCTATTCCTTGTTATAACATAACCCTGACCATTCTGGCTATTCCTTGATATTACAGAACCCTGACCATTCTGGCTATTCCTTCTTGTCAAAGAACCCTGACCATTCTGCCTATTCCTTGTTATCACAGAACCCTGACCATTATGGCTATTCCTTGTCAAAGAACCCTGACCATTCTGGCTATTCCTTGTTATCACAGAACCCTGACCATTCTGGCTATTCCTTGTTATCACAGAACCCTGACCATTATGGCTATTCCTTGTCAAAGAACCCTGACCATTGTTGTCAAAGAACCCTGACCATTTTGGCTATTCCTTGTTGTCAAAGAACCCTGACCATTCTGGCTATTCTTTGTCAAAGAATCCTGACCATTCTGGCTATTCCTTGTCATAGAACCCTGACCATTCTGGCTATTCCTCGTCATAGAACCCTGACCATTCTGGCTATTCCTTGTTGTCAAAGAACCCTGACCATTCTGGCTATTTCATGTTGTTACAGAACCCTGACCATTCTGACTATTTTTTGTTATCAAAGAACCCTGACCATTCTGGCTATTCCTTGTTGTGAAAACACCCTGACCATTCTGACTATTTCTTGTTATCAAAGAACCCTGACCATTCTGGCTATTCCTTGTCAAAGAACCATGACCATTCCAGCTATTCCTCATCACAGAACCCTGGCCATTCCTCGTTATCACAGAACCCTGGCCATTCTGGCTGATTATTATTGTCTTGGAACCCTGGCCATTCTGTCTGATTAATAGTCTTGGAACCCTGGCTATTTCTCTCTCTGTCCATGTGTCTATCTCGACCAAGAGTAAAAAAAACCTTAAAGGCAAAATGTCTGTAGTTTAAATTGTGCTGAGATATAAAACAAACATTCCTTTCTTTTCTACAGGTATGTTTTAAACATTATTGAAAACAAATGTTTAGTGACACAGGTTATCGACATTTTTTGAAAAAGAGTGTGGCACAGCTTATCTCAGTATGCTTCTTTTAATATTCTGGAGGTACTGTAACATAGTGCACAGAAGCCACTAAAAATAAGAAACAGGTCGACTGGAAGATCAAATATGGAGATCTGCAAAACCTTAACACAGCATAACCTCCACAAGGCATAGTATGCCAATTAGAGAACCAAACACATTGCAAATACAGTAATAATGGAGTGTGTGACATTTCCATCTTGTATCACAGCGGTTTGTTGAATAACATGCTTACAGACCGTAATCACAACACAGTGCAGTTAGCTGTGAGCAATGCTTTTCTTGGTGACAAGATGAGCCTTGCAGACATTGCACAATTTCATCATTTCATGCCTGCACACGTTCGATTCTTAAAGTACTTCTAAGCAATGATTTATTGTCATCAGACTATATTTGACAAGGAAATAGTATTTTATGTTCATTCCAGGTTCCATGAAGCGAATCATGGTATTTAACTTTAAGAAGCAATCTGTGTGAGGTGCATACAGTCTGATGTGTATTAACAGAACAAAATAACACAGACCTTCAAAATTGAAACAAACCTACCGGTAGTTATTCAAAGAAAAAAAAAAAAAATTGGGGGGGTGGGGGGTATAATTATATATGAACATTTATTGTTTAGTTTTTTTGGCCTGGGGGTATAATTATATACATTTATTGTTTTATTTTTTTGGCCTGGGTATTATTAAACATTAATTAATTTTTCTGTGTGAGCCACAAAGCTTCTTGTCCTTTTATATTACCAAATTCACTACCAACTTCTCAACCAGTGACCAGTTAACATTATTACCAAATTCACTACCAACTTCTCAACCAGTGACCAGTTAACATTATTACCAAATTCACTACCAACTTCTCAACCAGTGACCAGTTAACATTATTACCAAATTCACTACCAACTTCTCAACCAGTGACCAAAGAAAGAAATGTTTTATTTAACGACGCACTCAACACATTTTATTTACGGTTATATGGCGTCAGACATATGGTTAAGGACCACACAGATTTTTTTAGAGGAAACCCGCTGTCGCCACATAGGCTACTCTTTTACGACAGGCAGCAAGGGATCTTTTATTTGCGCTTCCCACAGGCAGGATAGCACAAACCATGGCCTTTGTTGAACCAGTTATGGATCACTGGTTGGTGCAAGTGGTTTACACCTACCCATTGAGCCTTGCGGAGCACTCACTCAGGGTTTGGAGTGGGTATCTGGATTAAAAATTCCATGCCTCGACTGGGATCCGAACCCAGTACCTACCAGCCTGTAGACCGATGGCCTGCCACGACGCCACCGAGGCCGGTTCAACCAGTGACCAGTTAACATTATTCAAAGGGACAAAACACAAAATAATTTCACCCACCTGACATCTGATGGAATATTCATATATAATTCCAATTTCTAAATGCTTTTTAGTATTAAATGCTCAGACTGGTCCAAATGATATCATGTGACTTAAAAATCCAATGAACCAAATTTTTTCACTACTTTAGGCACATTAAAAAATAACTGTTTACATTATTTGTTAATATTGAATTAGTAAATGTTCATTGTTAATTGAAATAACATGCAGACATTTCTTGTTTAAAGTAACCAGTCATAAGAATTTGAGAATTCCTTTATTCTGCTGCTGATGGAAGAAGCCAAACAGAAGAATGAAGATTCCCAGTGTGGTGTATTAATTTTTTGAAGAAAGAGGTTGACTGTTATTTCATAGTATTTTATACAGATTTTGTTTTATTTAAAAAACACAACAAAATATATGTAGTTCAATAATGCCAAAACAAATAATTTAATTTAATTTACAAGTGGCTAATTTATCATTTCAGGTCCAAGAATTGGTGTTTCCGACCAAAATGTTCAGGGGAAGGTAGAGGGGTGCATACCAGGTATCCTCAACCACCCTAGCACTTGGGTGCTCCGCTCCCTCAGGCAAGGCAATTTGTCATGTAAAAAAACTTTTGAAATGCTTTTGAACCTGTGGATAGCACTATTTATCCACAGCACCATCTCATTATAGGTAGTACTAAACCAAATAACTTCTGGCTGGGTAAAAGTTTGAGGTGCACCAAACTTTTGATAGAGCAGTTAGATAGAGCAGTCCTGCCATTGGGGATAAATGTGAGTTTGTTGTAAAAAAACAAAACCCATTTTATTTCATCTAGTACCACTGTGTCAAGTAGCCTTGTGCTTAAAACATGTACAAGATACCTGTAAAAACTAGTACTAAACTTTGTGGAATTAGGGGTGTTGTAAAAATATCAGGTAATATCGAAAGTGAGTCATGAAAGGTACCAGTTTCTTCAGTTAATACTTTGAGGTAGGGGTTGTAGTACTGATATTTATGGGTCATAGTTTGGTTGATATATTGCATATAGTGTTTTTAAACACGGATGTTAACATGGTCGCCAATGGCATTTTATTTGGTATAGTACACCTTGTAGGAATCTCAGCATAAAATGGTTATATGAGAGAGAGAGAGAGAGAGAGAGAGAGAGAGAGAGAGAGAGAGAGAGAGAGAGAGAGAGAGAGAGAGAGAGAGAGAGAGAGAGAGAGAGAGAGAGAGAGAGAGAGAGAGAGAGAGAGAGAGAGAGAGAGAGAGAGAGAGAGTGTGAGTGAGAGAGTGTGAGTGAGTGAGTGAGTGAGTGAGTGAGTGAGTGAGTGAGTGAGTGAGAGTGAGTGTTTGTGTGTGTGATTATATATATATATATATAATGTAGTGGCTTAAGATTTACCCACTGAATCATTAAACTTGCTCTGGGTGGGAGCCAGTACTGGGATGTGAACCCAGTACCTACCAGCCTTATGTCTGATGGCTTAACCATGACATCACCAAAGCCAGTACATCAGTGTGATTCCAGGGCCATCGTTAATTACCATGTTATCATGCATATTTATGGTTTCTGTCTTTTTTTCCACAAAAATACATTAAATATTGATGTGACAACTGTGTTACTTGCTGTCAATCTTTTTCAGTATCCACGGTGTACAAGGTTTTGTATACACAAAATGGTCACAATTACTTTATGTCACAGTCAAAACAAGGTGGTGCTTCTTTAATTTCCAGGGCCTCGTTCTACGAAGTGAGCTTGGCGCTAACATCACTTTAAGTCCATAACTACCGTATGCACTTAATTAAGGTGATCTTAGTGCTAAGATCGCTTCGTGGAATGAGGAGTACTGCCTAAAAGACCTTCAGAACTACTCTCCCTATCTTTTTAGTTTGGCGACCTAGACAAATTCACCAAATTCTGTGGACACCATATCCCACCTTCCATACATGTGGTTCCAATCCACATCAACAAATAATGGAAAAGAATCACAACCAAAATGTTAAATGATTGACAACTATGAACAATAATATTAAAAAAGCCAGCTACAGAGACTTCCAAAAGTCTTTCAAGCAGAAACTAAAGATAGCTTCTAGACCAAGATAAATAGATAAAGGAACCGATATTCCGGAGAGTTCAAGAGTAATCTACAATTATGGCAGATCACCCAGATAGATAATTCTGCACAGATCTTAGCTTAAGAAATCTTGAACAGTAGGGTGGCAGACAGATAATCAAGCTGGAATATCATGGAAGGAAATTGCACCAAATGATTCCGAGACGTATACACACCTCCACCCATACAGTATCAGAGACCACACCTCAACATGAGAGAGGTACGTGATATCCATCAGTTTCGTCGATAAATAGCGACATCATCTTTTCTAATCTTAGTAATATGCTTTTCATCTTATTTGGATATTTTAGAAGGAATTGTCCAATTTCTGTTCAGTGATGTGCATTGTAATAAACAGAATACATAAGGCAAAAAAAAAAAAAAAGAGAAAAGTTGGTCAGATCCAAGTTCCAGGATTAATGCAGTGATGTGGCTTCTTTTTTTCTTTTCTGTTTTTTAAAAATGGATTGCATAGAAAAGGTGGTTTTATTTAGGGTTGGGTTTTTTTTTTACGTTCTCCTAGTCTGCCTTGGTCCATCCTTAATGGCCATGGTGCCCCCTCCTTTGCCTTGGTACCCTAAATATTTACCTAAACAGTAGAACGGCGGGTTCTGTACAACTCGCAGGTTACTCCTACAAAAATCGATGTCATACCACAGTAGAAGAAAAAAAAAAGTTGATGTGCAAGGGTCAAACTCGACGTGTGCGCTGACCGGAGATTTATTTTGTTTGGCTTAAAGAGTTTATGATTCATGATGTACATTTGAAAACACACTCATAATATCAAGTCTCTCACGGAAATTAATTTAGTATTCTATATATATTTATTTTACAATGAACAGCCATGATTATTTTGTTTTAATGTAGTTGTATGTTGGATGAAAGGAAAGGACCATCTGCACAACACCTGGGCAAAATTGTATGTGCACTTCCCCAGAGACAGGACAGTACATATCACAGGCTGTTTTTAAAGTCTTGGGGCACAGGTTGGATCAGGACAAAACATAGAGCCCATTGAAGGCTATCCATCTTTAAAATACCACTGCAGTCCCTTCATTTGTTTCCTTTGAATTCCATCTCATTCCACCCCCCACCCCCACCTTGTTTTAACTGCTTTTGCGGTCCACCTCCACATCAAATCCTTTCCCCTCCAGCCATGCCCATGTTAATCCTTACCCCTCATGATAGGTACTCATCTTGTGGCCATCAATGTCACATACTTACCATTTCCCATTTGCTTTAGCTGTGGACCACTTCAGTGTGTTCATTCTGGCATTGTGTTTTTAATGTAATGCGTCATACAACATTAATGTGTGTTAATGGAAGGGAAATAAATCACATCAAATATAGCTAGGTTAACACACTGATGTTCTGACGGTGTGATTATTCTCTTTAATAATGATGCTCTGGTTTTCAGACAGGAAGTATAATGACAACAAAAACCATAAAATCCCATTAATTTAAGATTTATTAAAGACCAGGTTTCTATTGGCACAGAAACACTGTAATGTATATTATATACATAAGCAGACATGAGTAAACTGTTTTCACAGGGTAAAAACAAGTGTAGCTTAAATTACCTCTCATACCATAATAATAATATTAATAATAATAATAATGTATATATTCTTGCATCAATATATCAAATAAAAATGTATTGTTTGCTACGAAAATGATAGATAACCCAACTATTTCTCAGCAATACCAAACTATTTTATCAGACAAAACAATTCATTCTTGTCTCCTTAATTGATCTCTTTTACTTCTTTCGTTTAATCTCAGATTGTAACATGAACATGATTTTATTTTAAAACATCAAAAATATGGACAATTCCAAATATACATGTATATAGTATACTATATATATACACTAGACAAATGTTTTTCTTTAAAAAGGTAAAATATATTGATCTTGTTTTCATGCTGTATTGCACAAAATATATTTTATGTTTTGAAGTTAATGAAAAAAGTATTTCAAATATGAATAAGTCAGAATAAATTGCATGGAATTAACATGTATAAAAATGTGAATTATGTAGAAAATGATTGAATTATAAATGCAATAAATTTGTGTCGAGACAATTGAAAAAATGTGTGATATATATTCCATGTAAAGATGTTTGCCAACAAATTGCTGCAAGTGGGTTTTTTTTTAACAACAGCACATTAAAAATTAAAAATATTAAAAATATTTCTAAACGATGAAAATGCATAATGTACATACAAACCGTAATGTGAAATCTTATTGTATGGCAAACACATTTAAAATTTAAATAATAATAATTGTAATTTTATAATTTCTAGAAAATCGTGGTGAACAGTACATTGTGTGTTATCATTCCAATAATTATTCATAATGCAACAGAATATTCAAAGATTTCTTTGAAACATAAATTAACATCCTTTTCAAGAATACTCTCTGTTGAAATATGAATAATCAAATCATTCATTAATGCATAATGTATTAATCAATGCACTGAAATAGCAACTCTCTACAAATTACAACAGTTTGGTATTACTGGGAATTAATATGGTTTATTCACTGTGGACACCCTGAATTGTGTGTGAAAATGCAACATTCTTTAACAATTTTTTTTTTTATTCCATCAAGTTGAATTTCATCGGTTACATCAATAATATGCATAATACCCCTAAATGGGGGAATATTTTCACAAAAAGATCTCCGAGACACTTAACTCTGCAAATAATAATAAATAAATTAACTGATGCTGCGCACATTAGTTCATTGCTGTCATTAAATACCTTCTTCTTTCTCTCCGTGTAGTTAATGAAACCACAGTTTAGGAACCTTGTCTGTTGGCCTAAAATATGTGATTGTGAAGCTTTTAGCATCATGTGACAGTACAGTAGATGTAGCACAGAAGAACTGGCTGCATATAATTTTCAGACAAAGAAACCACACTAAAGTACGAATCAAACTTATACAAAGCCATTCTGTGCTCATTACAGGATACATGAATTTTTTGGAATGAAAACCTGAAAAGTGAATTAGCATTATGACCACAGATCACTGTATATAAACAACAACAAAAACACATTCGTTTAACACCGCTGGAGCACACTGATTTATTAATCATCGGCTATTGAATGTCAAACATTTGGTAATTGCAACATATAGTCTTAAGAAAGGAAACTCGCTACATTTTTCTATTAGTAGCAAGGGGATCTTTTATATGCACCATCCCACAGACAGGATAACACATACCACAGCCATACCACTGGCTGGAATGAGAAATAACCCAATGGGACCACCAACAGGGATCGATCCTAGACCGACCGTGCATCAAGTGAGCGCTCTACCACTGAGCTACATCCCGGCCACCCCTGTATTTAAACAAAAGACATAATAAAGATAAAAAAAATACGAAAATGTTCCTTCATTTAAATGACTATATAAGCACAGAAAATTTGAAATAAACTATAACATTGTATTATTACAACTGGTTACAGTCAAACATACCCTTAGTGTACCATACATGTTATAGGCTGTTTTGAAGTCTGTAGGTTTTATGATATTATGAACTTAACTTTTTTTTTTATATAATAAGCGCACTTGATGTTTATTATGCCTTTTGTTTGTAGTAATAATATGTAATCAAAAAATAAAAATTCAGGTTTTCATTCAATGGATTTTCATGAATTGTGTGTAACAAGCAAAAAATGGTAGGTATAATTTTGATTTGGACTTTACAATATCATCTACTACTCCTCCTACAAAGATATAAATTGGACATAATTACCAGATGTGGCTTTATCTTATGCAAGCTCTATAGATCTACAGTGTTGCATTCAGTAATTGAAGCGCACCACACAAACTGTAATCTATATCTCCTTGCCACAAGTGGTTATTAAGTCGAAAATAATGAATGTAGCTTAGATGAATCACATGAATTAGCATTGCGAGTTAGATAATTAATATATTATAGATAGAAGCAAATATTTTCATAAAATGTTGGACCAAATATTATGTTTTGTACAAGTAGACCAACAGTCATTGCACTCAGTGTTATGAACTGGACTAATGGAACTTGTATGTCACCCTTCATGGTAACATTGGTAGGATTATCACACTCATCTACAATGTTCATCTGATTTACACACACTCGCATGCAGTATCACATTATTGCTGAAGACTGTTCAAAGTTATACTAGTTTCCATAGGATAAAGTAAGCATCAATTACAACAGAATAAAACAAAACTGATTATAGGCCATCAACAGACAAGGTTTCCAAACTGTGGTCAAATGCATGTTTTAAAATATTGCATATACTGTGTTACCAGTCAGCAAACACACAAGTCCTATAGATCTATCCACAAAATATATCACGGTGCCACGGTTTGAGACCATGACGCAAACCATATGTAACAGAGATCATTGCTTATGTCCTTCTTCAGTGGACTGTTCTAACATGGCAGCCATCTTACCATTAACCCCTTCACCCCTAACATTCCCCATCAATGGCTCTGAATTGTCAGATTCTAGCCAGTTTTTTTAATGATTGAAAATGTTGAACAGGGGCTTCTAGTCAAATGTCACAAAGTTTCACAAAAAGCATTGAATGCTTCAATATAATTGAAATAGATGTCCGTGTTGGCCACATTATCCTGAAGGTAAGGCTCCACACATTAAACTTGCTATTGTAATACCACTGCAAGATTATGGAATGATCACTACCGCATAGCTTTCACCAATTTGATTTTGGCAATACATATATATATATATCATGGGCGTTTGTGTGCATAAATAATCTTTCCACATTTTTCACACCCTAATTCAGAAAAATATTCATAGAACCAGTTTGTTTTGAACCACAGAAATATGTTGGTTTGTTTCTTCGTAACAGCCATGAAATGATTCTACCTGTGAAAATACACACACACACATCGCCCATCACATATTGATGCCATAGCATTAGATCCTCTTTGAGCATTAATCTAATGCCAAAATATTGTTTTTAAAACAGCACTTTTGTTTTCATCATTTTTGTTGTTGGACAAGTTGATTTTTTGTTTTGTTTTAAAAGAAGAGAGAAATATCCACATCTTCTGAATAAAGCACAACACAGAGCACTAGAGGAACCGATTCGTGTTCACCGAGAATGAGCGTCTGGGTCTGTGGAGCTGGTGTCTCTCTTGTCCTTGTGCTCACTGGTACTGTCTGCCGGGCTGCAGCCCTTCAACTTACTGCTGGAAGGAGAGTTACTGTGGTTGTGTGGCCGCGTCGCACTGGCCGATGGGATTAACGGAGGGGGCACACCCGGAATCACAGCGGGCGAGCCATTTTTGCTGCCGTGGTTATGAGTTAGGGGACTCATAGTCCGCTGATAGTGAACAAGACCCAGTGGGTCTGCCCTGAACTGGGGCTGGAGTTTACTCTGTTCAAAGGCTAACCTCTCGCGGTCGTATGGCGGCAGACGCTCCAGATACTGCCGCCTCAACTCCATTTCATGGTCCCTCATAATCTGTTCTTTGAGTCTCTCTTGCTCTATGACTGCCATTGGAGCACCCAGCCTGAGGGCCATACGCTCCCGCTCCATCTCCATCTGCTGATTTATAGCAATACTTTTATCAAATGGGTTCCACATAGAGGCAGGATTGCTAGGCCGCTCCATAGGGAAATAGGTAGGTCCAAGAAAGCGGCTACGATCCAGCATCATATTGTTCACACTTAAGCCCATAGACATTGGGCCAGCTGGGTGAAGCTGGCCAAAGCCCATTAAATTACTGCGAATAAACTTTTCTCTCTCTCTCTCGAAATTATTGTTTAGGCTATTGGTAATGAAGTCCTCCTCCCTGCGCTCCTCCTTCACCTTCAGTTTGTCCTCGTACCGCCTGTCCAGTAAACCGGGGTCTAGTTTCAGATGGTCAATACGTCCATTCCGCATTGGCGATCGGGAACGAGATCGAGACCTGGATCGCCGGGGTTCGTGATCTTTGTAGCGATCTCGTGATCGCTCAGATTCCAAACTTTTGAGTCTGTCTTGACTTTCTGCATTTCTTCTTTCCCTACAAATAAGAAAATGAAAATGGTGAATAAAAGTAGTCTTTTGGATGTGAATCTATGTGCATTGTGGTTTATTATCAAGCACTGGTAGATAACCATACCATATTGTCATTATTAACACAATATTTACAAGTTTGGTTGCAAAACATTACTGGAGAAGATAAGTTTTGTTTTAAAAACACAGAGGTGACTGAAATATAAATATATATCTCTTATAATAAAAAATAGAATTTCCATAACAATGACACATAAAATTTGATATTTTTTATATTGTGTCCTGTATGTATGAGATTCTAAAACAAAAGGTTATATAATATGATTTTTATCTTTGCACACTCTTCTTCAACAATAACCACTTGATTCAAAACTGCAAAAACAAAATACACTTTTTATGTAGTGAATTGGCTACTATGGATCATTTAACATAAATGCAGGAAAACAGAAACAACTGCATTAATTTCCTCACCGTTCCCTTTCCTCTTCTTTCCTCCTCTCTAATTCTCTCTCTCGCTCTCTCTCCCTCTCTCGCTCAATTTCCCGATCACGCTCGGCCTCTCGTTCCAGTTGAGGGAATGATGATGGAGTTCGATGCAGCCGGTTCCATTCATGAGGCGATGCCATTCCAGGAACTGGTGGCATTTCACGACCACTATTTAACAAACTACTCCCTGAAATGGTCAACATTAGTTTTAGGTGTTTTATAAAACCGTGGATTAATGAAGTATAAGACAGAATAATATTATACTTAAAACGCTAATGGTATACAATAACCTGATCTATCATTTTGTTTTTGATTTTGGATAAGCAGTTAAAAAAAAACCCCAATTTTTATAAACAGTAAATAATATTTTTGTTGGGATAGTCTAAAACAAAACACAAAATTCCAGTTGGTTTTTTTTTTTATTATCTTAATAGCATGTGTCAGTCATCTTAATAAAATGGGTCTAAAAAGTGAAAATTAAAAACAAAATTCTTCATTAAATCCACAAATTTTACAATAATCTAATTTGATAGCTAAAAAATATTATTACAAGAAACAAGTAGACAATGTAGACAATGTAGACAAAGGTAGTATAATTAGGGGATAGCCCTACTGTGTTTTCCAATTTGTGGACGTATATCAGTGGTTTTACTGTTGCAAATTTAGGTTTATTGGTCCAAGTTTATTGATGTCCCAAGTTTCTACCCCAGCAGGTGCCAAACGAGTTATAGTTGTGGCCAATGTTTTTACTGATGTCCGACATTGTTGTTGATAAACAAATCTGCACGTATGAATACGTGACATAGGTAACACCTGGAAATTTGCGACTGGTATAACGGCGGTTTTACCACCTGAAATTTTATTAGAGATCCAATCAGACTGGTTTTTACAAATATGCTGAATTAGAATGATTAATTGAAAGGTTTTGAATCAAACAATACAATGAGATTTGCATACCCAATCCTCCAAAACTAAGAGTGCCTCCAAGAGTAGGATATGGTGCAGGTCTGGGAAATGGTGGCAAACCTGAAAAATATCAACATGTTACCATTGGAAACCTTTGTGAAAACTATACTTATTCAATAATCGAGATAAAAACTGAACTTTGTGAATGTCTAATGATATTACTGCTGAAAGCTATTTTGGGGTGTTAATTTTACAAAACCATAACTGGACCAACTATATGCCAGTATTATTATTTAAACCTGTGACTAAGGAAATGTTGTGATCATATAGAGACAGGAGAGGGTGTGTGATAATGTCAAAAGCGTATCCATTAAGAAAGAAATTTGCATTCTAAACATTTATTCCTTGTTGTTTAAACATTAATTCCATATTGTTTTTGCTTTTTGTTTCGGAGGTAATATCTGTGAAAACTGTCTTAACTATAGAATCATGACTTAAAAAGAAACCAAACACATGGAATGTTACATTTCAGAACTATGAATCTTTAAAAAAGATATTAAGTAACAATTACCAGAATTGTATAAAGCATTTGCACCATGACTTTCCAGTATGTTCCTCTGATGGGGATTCACTGCAATGAAAACAACAATTAGGATGCAGTACTACATTAACGATCTACAATGCTGCAATGCCAGTATGTGAAATGAATACCTGATGACAATACTGCAGGTAAAACATCAGATACCAAAACAAGTCCAACAGATATTTTAAACAAAAACACCATTTAAAATCCCCACTTTCAACCATCAGAATACTGACATGTTAAGCAATCCTGGTGTATAAACCGTAACAGAATGTTACACAGAAAATTATATTATATAATAAAACCTATTATATATACTACTCAAAAGAATTTAAGGGTCAAAAATTTATAACCAAATAAGTTTCAGAGTGTATTAGATTGATGATGTAAACTACACCAAATTTTTTATTTATTGTTCCATATTTACAAAAAAACACAAATAAACGTCACTGTATACAAGAAAGTCACATGACATGCTGTCAAAGTTGAAGGTTGTCAAACATGGATTTTACACATTAGAACATTCGTTTAATAGTGTGTGAATCCACCCCTGGCGCGAATACACTCGACACATCGTTGCCTCATGCTGTTGATCAGACGTCTGAAGAACTCTTGGGGAATGGCCTGCCACTCTGCCATAAGAAGTTGACCCAGATCATGAAGGTTGGCCGGAGGGGCATGGTTATCCCGAACGCTCCTGCCTAATTCGTCCCAGGCGTGCTCTATTGGGGCCAAGTCAGGCGAATATGCTGGCCAATCCATCCTGGCGATACCTTGTTGTCTGAGAAAGTCCGTTACCACCCTGGCGCGGTGGGGTCTGGCATTGTCATCCTGCAGAACTGCCCCGCCGCCAATCTGCTGAAGGCCTGGGAGAACCAACGGCCGGATAATCTCATTCAGATAGCGGATTCCATTCAGACTGCCATCCACCACATAGAGGGGGGTCCTGTGGTGGATAGAGATGCCGCCCCACACCATGACGCTGCCACCACCGAACCGGTGACGTTGTCTAACGTTAACGTCAGTGAAGCGCTCCCCAGGATGTCTGTAGACACGAACCCGACCGTCGTTGAACTGGAGACTAAACCTGGTCTCATCAGTGAACATCACTCGACCCCAATGAACACGTTGCCACTGCAGATGAAGCGTGCACCAGTGACGTCTGGCCGTTCTGTGATGTGGTATGAGTGGTGGTCGAACAGCCTGGCGACGGCAACGTAGATTATTGGCTCTCAGACGATTGCGTATGGTTTGATCAGACACTCGAGTTCCAGTCGCAGTCTGCAGATTGTCACGTAATCGGCGTGCAGTGGTTGTGCGTTGACGTAGAGCCATATTGGTGATGTAGCGGTCCTCTCTATTTGTAGTGCTTCGGGGTCTTCCCGAACATGGACGATTTCGAACAGAATTCGTTGCTTGGTACCGTTGCCACAGTCGGCCAACGACACTCTGACTGACACCAAGTCTCAGAGCAACATTTCTTTGCGTATTGCCATCCTGAAGCCAAGCAATAGCCCTTCCTCGATTTTCGATAGTCAGTTGACGTCGTACCATTGTCGAATTTGGAGTGTGCACCGTACACGAACGCAAGCTCCAATTATACGGAAATTCAGCATTGGGAACATGCAAAGCGTGCAAATGAAGCGCTTTGTGAAAAAGCAAGTTATGGGCACTTAGCAGACCTTTCGCTTTCGCCCTAATTTACGTGCAAATGTAAGCATGTTTTCGCCGTTAGAACTAGTCGACAGTGTCAATGACAGTGGATTTTAATTCATTTATGGGTTGCTTAGACCCACTTTCGTCAAAATGGAACAATACCATGCGTGACATTATGGTCTAGCTAATATAATTGACATTCAGAAAATAATGTCGAAAATATCGTCTGACCCTTAAATTCTTTTGAGTAGTATATAATAAAAACAGAACACTGAAAACAAAAATATATTCCTGGAACAATGATTTTAATCCTCCCAAAATTGTTACGTTTTATTAGCATAAAAATTAACCAATGGTGAATTTAAATCAATGTCACACAAAAATTGGTAAAGTCTGCAAAAACTACAGAAAGTCCACCGACCCCGAAAAAACTAGCTAGGCGTCATTATGTCAAGTTTGCATGCCAGGGCTTCAGATTTCAGGGAAACGATTCTTTCTGGTACGGTGTCAGTAGTGTGCTGGTAAAAATCACGGAACCAAAATTTCGTTTTCTGTGATTATTATATTGAGTATGACTATTCAACGAAAACCTAAAACCAGTTTGCTAACGGTTCCCATGATCACAAGGTACAGAACCGAATAAGTGTTTTTGCATGAAATTTTCAATCCTATGGCCTACTGCTAAACACGAATAACGTAAGACGTACCTCCACCAAACATGGAGACGGGTGTGCCTGGCCCCAGCTCGGGCGGACGGTGTAAGGGGAGTGTGGAGCCAGGCAGGAGGTGACTAGGAGGTCGGAGCGTCTCCCCTGGCTTCAACTCGGCTCCCTTCTCGGGGTGCTGCTTCTGCTGGTGGTGATAGATCTCCCACGCCACACGCACGTGCACTGCACACCACTTACCCTGCTTCTGAAACAATATGGAGGAATCATTAACAAATCTAGCATTACGAGAAAACTGGGACTGCTTATTTCACTACAGCAATGACAGGCAATTACTGCAAAATTGTTTATTTTCGTGGGCTTAAATTTTTGTGGTTTTACCAAGAAACACATTTTGTTGGACACATAATATTGTAGATTGGAACTTTTCATGGTTTTGCTAAGAAACACATTTTTTTAAGTACTTCATTTTGTGGATCGGAAAGGTAGTACTATACATTTGTATTATTTGTATACATATATTAAATTTTCATTATGCTTTTAAAGTCAATGACAAAAAAAACAGACAAAAAAAAAGGATTTCACAATAAATGTTAGTAATGTTTAGGAATGTATGGTGTAAAGCATAAATGAAAAAAAAAATTGAGCGGAGTAGAATATGATTTTTTATTTAGCCATTTTACACAGAAAGTAAAACACATTCTGAATCCATTTAGGTGTAATGGTAGACACTGGTTGAAATAGGTGGAAAACCCACCAGTGACACCATTTAGGTGTAATGGTGGACAGTGGTTGAAATAGGTGGAAAACCCACCAGTGACACCATTTAGTGGTAATGGTGGACATTGGCTGAAATAGGTGGAAAACCCACCAGTGACACCATTTAGTGGTAATGGTGGACATTGGCTGAAATAGGTGGAAAACCCACCAGTGACACCATTTAGTGGTAATGGTGGACATTGGTTAAAATAGATGGAAAACACACCAGTGAGACAAATAATTTTTCCAGGATTATGAAGAAATGTTATGGGACAAATAATAATACTGCTTTAAGGTGATTTTAAATTTGAATACGTAATATTTAGTAACATATGTTTAAAGAGAAATCCTTATATCATTACTTTACAATTCTTAACAAATGAATGCAAACCAAAATAATAACATATTTAAGTTTATGCACATTCAAATGGATTTTAACAGCATTATTTAACAACCAATGTTTATTATTGCCTCTAAACATTTTAAGAAACCATATCTCATAAAAACCCTTAATTTCAGTTCAGTTCAAATACAAAACAAGTCTAAAAAAATGACTAAAAATGATTTAAATGAAAAAAAATGTTATTGAACCAACAAAAAACCTTCAGAATTTTGCATTTAAGAACAAGTTCTAATCTTGAAATCCAATTGAAAATCTTTAAAAAAAAAGAAAACCAGTGTAGATTAAATCCATCTGATGCCAAATAAAGTTATTTTTTCTGCCCTAAAACTGACATTAAAGTATTGCACGGCTTCGTGGTTCTGTGCTCAAGGGATCTCGATTGAGATTTTTCTATTGATCTTTCTTTTCAACATCTCAACTTCCTCCTTTGACTTTTTTCTTAAGCAGACACAAGATTTATAATCAAAATGTCTTTTCAGGCAATGACGAAAAAAAAAGAAAAAAAGGACTGATCAATTTCCATGACAGCATGATGATATAACTGCCTTCAGGCCATAACATGCCATGACCATTTTTTATATCTAGCTTGATTCTTCAGAAGTGAAGTGGTTTATTGCAGTTATTGATAGCTAACTGTCCTGTTGACGTATTTAGAAAGCAAATTGACTTCCGCGGAATCCCTGTTCAAATGATTTACACTGTTTAAAAAAAATTAAAATTGCATCTTAATTTTTTTTTTATCAATATCAGGTGTCAGAAAGAATAATATTAATTACTAACTGAATAAAAACTTTAATGGACAGCAATATCATACACATGACAGAAAAAAACACTTAAATAATTCTTCTATACATGGTGTTTTTGGTTATTGTAAAGGTGATAAAACAAACTTTAGTGGTAACTACAATGCAGTAACACCTGTTTTTGGTCATATCAAAGGAGAGGAACATCTCTAATACTAAGTTTTTAATGTCTTCTAAAATTCAGTACAGATATGTTTATAAATTTTTATATATTGATGGAAACATGTAGTGGCTTTCCTTGAAGACAGTGTCAAAATTGTTAAATGTTTGACATACTCGAGCCCATGTGCTCTAGTGGTGTCATTAAATTAAAAACAATAAATTGGTCCCGTTACAGCCAATGGATTTTTGTCTTTGTGGATGGTTTACCATAGTATTAAATATTAATAATGTATGTACTGTTAACAATAGCTGTCCGTTTTGCTTAACATCACCACTAGAACACACCAACTTACTGATCTTCGGCTACTGGATGTCAAACATTTAATAATTCTGATGAATATCAGAGAATGAGCCCACTAACGGGACTTGATCCTAAGACCAAAGCCCTGCAGGTCAACATTAAAGAAGACAAATGTATAGATATATATAAAATATGAAAAGATGGACAGATCTACATCTTAGAACAAAATAATCATTCCCAGTTCTGACGGGGATAAACATGAATACAAAGTGCCCCAAATAACACAAAACATTGAGTGAATTTTGTGCACTCTCTCAGTAATATTGAGAAAACATTAAATTGAAAAGTAAAACCTGATCAACCCCTTCCTTTCTCTTTAGAAACAATCTGTTGTGGTTACCAAACACAACATTTAGTTCTATTACAATTAAGTTAACATTCTCAATTCAGAAAATTCTGATGTCAAATATTTTTTAAATAAATTCAGAATATTGTTCATCAAAAAGTAGGCTCCAAATGAATAGTGATTAGTACATTATTAATTTTTTTTTTTGGGGGGGGGGGGGTAAGGGTTAGGGGCGTCATCCTGCATAATATAACCAACCCAATAACAAAACCACCAAGACATCTCCATGGTTATTCTGAAGTTTGAATTGATGATTTATACGGATGGTGTACAAATCAGGATGACAGTATTATGGAATAGAAGTAATTGCTCATGAAAGTTTGTTTTATCAGATAAGGCAAAGTTATGGCTATAAAAAGTGGCAGATTTACTTTAATAATTACTAATCACAAGCATTTGAGTTTCCATACCAAACTAGTAATTGTGATGAGCCTTAAGTACATAACAATAACAAGATTGTGAATATTAGCTGATTAAATTTATTTAAGGAGCCAATACTTTTACCTTTTATCTTTTCGTGCAGAAAATAGGTTGAACTGACCTTAGCTGTCATTACATATAAAACACACCAAGAAAGGGGTTAACCCACAAGTAACACAAAATCCTCCATCATTTAAAATACAATCATTAAAATGACTTCCATTAAAAATGCTAGTTTTATCTTATGCAGTAGAATGTATTGTGTCATAGTGATTCAAGCTAACCGTTTTATAATAACCAATCAACAAAATGTAATGAAAAGAGGCATAAACTGAATAAGACCATCTTAGAAGTCCTGATAATGCGGTTACTGACCATACATCCCTCCCCTAGATGAAATAACTTCTCAATTACCATTTAACTAACCAAATAAAATGGATATATGACAGCCCAACACACCATGAACTACATGTATTATTTCTTAAGTATCAAGCATACAGCAAATGAAAAGAAATGTTCCAGATCAGAAACCTGCTGATGAAAAACATCTGGGCTAGTGGTGAAAAACAATGTGGTGCTTAGTACAGAAATCTTTTGACAAATTAATGGGCAAAATACTACTTTCATTCTTTTTTTGGTTCGTGTTTGTTTCAACAGTTTGCTTTACACAACAAATCGAATAAACTTGTAATAAGAAAAGTACTGTAATGTAATGTAGACCAGTTCTGTTTCTGCCTAATCAAGCACAAACACAATTTATTTCAACACATCACCCCCCACGCCCCCCCCCCCCCCAAAAGCTCAGAAAAAAAAGGTTTTCACATACACATGAACAACACACACACACATGCACATACACATACACATTAAATGTTCAACGATGATAAAACCAGTGATGTTGTTTTAAATGACGGAGGTTTCGTCTCATTATCAAGAACATTAACACTGAGAAGTGCCGGCTCTTTGAGCATGGCCGAAAAACCAACTAACTTTCTGCTGGGGCAAGGACGTCACTGCCGAGGGGACTGCCGGTTTGTCTCGGTCGAGGCGGGGAAACATACCCTGACTTGGGGGTCCGAGCGTCTGTAAAGGGAGCATTCAATGAAGAGTACATAGCAGAGCCAAAACAAAACACAATGAGCAACAAATACATGACAAAAATAATGAGGGTGAAAATAAATGAATTTCTGTCTTTATTTAGAAAAATATCTGTTAAATATTATTAATAATAAAGAAAAAATTATCACCTTTAGTTAATTTATCTATTTGTAATAATTTAACTTATTACTAATTGTACTGTTAATAACATTAAAAATTATTTTGCATCATTCATACTTACCCTGCACGTACTTATTATTTTCACTGTGCCGTCTCAAAATGTGTCTAATCTCAAACTGCATTCAATTAACAGTTCAGATTAAAGTTTGAGCCTAATACCAAATTCTAAATTGTTTTATAAGAATTGGGCATGATTTAAAATGATCAACATTTGGTGGGTTTTTTTGTTTGTTTTTTCAACATCGAATTGGCAATTTAAGAAGTATTTCACCAAGAAGTAGGCCTAGTTAAACAGGTAACAATTTTGCAAACCTTGGATGAACCTAATTTGAATTATTTTTTTTATTTTTTTTGTTGGCTTCAGTATTATTACACATGAACATGTGTACATCTGGAGATATGTGGATTTAAATCCACACACTAAAGTGTTACACAGGTCTTTGACAAATTCAACTAACCTGTTGCTTCGTTCAAGACCCCAAAGAAATGTATATAATGAAAGCCATTACTAGTATTATCAATGAGCTGAGTGGTTAATAGAAGTACTAATGAAACTCAAAATTATTCCTGTTCAAAGCATGAAAAATTTAAAAAGAAGAAAATTCTTGCCAGCATCGTTGTTATTCCAAGAATTTGTGCATTAAGACGAAGCACTTACCCGCACTTTTGGCTGAAATGCTCCATGCAGGCCTGAGCTGAGGTGGCCTACCGACGGGCCGGCAGGAATCAGAGAGGAAAATCCTGGGTACGGCGCAGCCGATGCAGATGGCAAAAGCTGGATAAAAGAAAAGTGAAAGACATGAATATTAACACATTCTTTTGTATTTCAATTCAACGTCACGACTGATATATCAAAGGCTATAGTATGCACCATCCTGTCTGTGGAATGGTGCATATAAAAGATTCCTTGCTACTAATGGAAATATGCCGCGGGTTTCTTATATCAAAATTACGAAATATTTGACATCCAATAGCCGATGATTAATAAATCAATGTGCTCTAGTGGTGTCGTTAAACAAAAAACAAGAACAAACTTTTCAATTCAACGCTAACAAAACAGTTATTGTTATAGGAAAACTAAATTTCAAACTTCATTTAGAAATAAAATACTGACTTGATATCAAGAAATTTAAATACTTAACTATAATTTGTTTAAATTATTGCACATATTTTATTATGTGCACACATATAGTTGTTGTATGGTATATAAACTTTGAAGTATGGCATTGATTTTGGTGGATGTGTTGGTGTTGTTTTATTGGTGTTTCTAAAATATTATGGTGTAATGAATGTCCTATGACATATTTATTTGGTCAATAATTTGTTACTAATTTCCAAGCCAATAAATACTGAAAGAGATATTTCATTTGTCAATATTTTAACTGAATCTTCATACACAGTGGATCAATAATTTTGGAAACCAACAAACAGGGCTAAATCATAAACCTAAATAGAAACCAAAAACTTACCCCACTTGCATTTGGCCGAAAAATACCCGATTCATAAACTTTTGGAATTTTATCAAACTGAAAAATAATAACACCATGTATATTAATTATAGATTGCTATGGAATATATAGATTTATAGGAAATGTATAAATATATGAATAGAAAATGCAATATCCATACTTATAATACATAGGATATGTCATACCATATTGAAGAAAAAATATCAACATAATATACTTTCAGTCTTCGAAAATGATTTGAAAAAAAAAAGAAATTCTAAAAGCAAAATTAAATATTAATTGCAAATGCAATACATTTGATTAATAACATGCCATTGTTAACCAAGCTTTTCAACTGATTAAAAAAAAAATCAATTTGACATCTTAACAGCTTGTGAATACCTTTCCAAAGAATACAGAATCTGTGTACATTTGAATGCTGTGTACATTTGGTTATTATTAGTATTAAACTTGTCAATAAATAAATACCTATACACAGATATGTGATAATGAAGCATAAGACAAGGTTATGCAGTGCATGGCCATAGCAACTACTCATAGCAACTGTGTGGAATCTACAACCGCTATGGGATACGTGTATAAAATAACAATATTTCATGCTGTTTGGACAAACATGTTTATATCAACTTGAAAGATGACAAAAAAACTTACACTTACTGGTTTCAACTTGTGATAATTAAAAAAAGTCAAATGTCATGAATGTTTTCAATTGTATGTGCTGTAATGCAATTTGTTAACCCTTTAAATCTGAATTTTTTTTTTTTTTTTTTTAATTACTTAAGTATACTTTAGTACGGCTCCTAATAAGCTAAATTTCTATACAGAAAAGAATACTACTAGCAGGAGAGAATTGATATTTCCAAACTTATGTCATGATTTTTTTTTTTTGTAACTTTAAAAAAAACCCAACCAACCCCCCCCCCCCCCCCCCAACATATTTCATAACTGAGAATTTCTAACCAAATTTTGCTAAGTGAAATCAAGAGGTATACTTTGTTTTTAAAACCCCCTGAAACTTATCAATGTGAATAAAGCGAGATACGTACCAAATGTGGTGGAGGTGTTGGAACAAGGGAAGGTGGCGGGCCAATCCCCGTGTATGTGTGTTGATGCATGTGCTGGTGGTTGTGGAGGTGTGAGTGCTGATGCTGATGTTGATGAGTCTCGGTGCGCAGGTATGGAGATGATCCTAAAGGCGTGCTGCCCGTTTCCCGGTTGTGGGCCAACAGACGGTTGGTCAAATCTTGGTGAAGGAAATCTTGATCTGCAAAACAATCATTTCATATTAATACACAACTTGCATTAGAACTATTGCAAAAAGAAAAAGAAAATAGGTACAGAATTTAAACACATATCGCAGACCTAGAATTAATTAGATCTATCCACAATATACATGTATTTATTGAAGATGGACCAAGTTAATTCATGGTCAACAATATTTGGGCCAGCTTCAACTGTCAGAATTAAGAGTAACAATAAACAATGCACATATAATTTGAGGTTAGGTGATGACATGAAATACAACTGAATCTAGCAGGGCTTCTAGATTATGGTAGCACCACTCCCATGGCTAGTGATATTCAATGTTGGGCTAGTAAGTCTACTAATGCCATGCCCGATGGCTAGTGAATTTTTCTTTGTCAAATGTTACAGTTGTCTTATTTTGTAAATACAAATATACTGTCCCCCACCCCAACCCCCAATCTTAGTGTTTTTAATCTCTTATCTCCCTCTTTAGGTGACATATCTGATTATTACTATTATTTAGTAAACTTGTATTAACTTAAGCTAAAGTAGAGCTAGTGAATTTTTTAAATCACTGATCCCATGGCTAGTGGATTTTATAAAAATTCTAGAAGCCCTGATCTATCCAAGAAATCATACCTGTTTATTAAAAAAGCATGCTTCACTGCAATTGTTACATCAGGATAATTAAAGATGTTAAAAGTACAATTAGTGAACGACACTCACAGGTCAAACTGGTCTGATGTATTATACCTGTTTGGGACAGATATCTTCTCATATTGTGAGAAATGAACAGCAATGACAGTGAACAAAGAATTGTAATGCTAACCTGACCAATTTATCACAAACACAAAAACTCTTTCACTAAAAGAAACACATTTTTAAAAAACCCACCTAAAACCCTCATCTATTGACACAATGTCTGGGAGGGAAAACTTTGAAATGTGAGCAACATTTATTTGTTTATTTACTGAACAGATGTTTACCCTAAACTGAAAATACACTGCTTAGCACTTCAGCTACTGGATCACTTTGATTTTTTCCCCCTCTTTCCATTTTTAAAACATCAAGTAGCATTTATTGTTAAGCAATTGCTTTATCAGATCATTTGTTGTTTGGTTTCCTTATCCCATGCCAAAGAAAGCTGAAAACATAGATCGTTGTGTTACCGTGTCAATACATTAACTGTGGAGGGAGTAGAAAAGATTACGAGGTGTCTGTTGAAAGTATCACTGGAGATGGCTTGGCAAGGCACTGAGGCTGATTCAACTATCTTCAGTTTGGAAAACATTTCATTATTTTCCTCTTTACCATAATCAAAGGGCACGGCAGACAGCTTGAGAAAACACTTCACACCCAACAACACTGTCTTCCTATCAACGCGGGCCAATAAAACAAATAAAAAAGAAACCACACTACAACCGGCACCAGCAACCGGTAAAAGCTGAAGACAAACGAGATAACTTTTCAGTGACTATTATCTACAACACTATCAGGTAGCAGCAAACCTCACAAGCAGACTGGTGGTACAAAAAAAACCAGGAGGAAAAAACAACAGAATTCTCCACATACATTTTTCAGTATATGTTGCAATGTTTATCTGAAACAACAACACATGTAGTGGTGTTGCTTATTCACAGACATTCTTTGTGTGATCTGGAAAACCTATCTCTGCTGTTGCCATCTATCAATAAATAAATAAGATCTCAGTCTAGCGTAATACAGACAACACAAAAATAAATAATCTGTCATGGGTTTGAGGAAATATTTAAGTTCTAGCAGAATTTTTGTTGGAAAAGAAAAAACCAAGGTGGTATAGATCTGTAAAATAATAACGCAATTATCAACACAAAGCCAAAAAGAAGGAAGTGAATCCGTGGAGAAAAACAGGTTTCGTATTACTGTAAAAACCCCCACCATAGGCCTACTTTTTATTAGTTCATAAAACTAAGTAAACCATTTATGATTTAACCTAGTTGAAAAGGGGATTTTCTCCCTAAAATTATATATTTGCCAGACAATTACTTTTGAATCATCCGAAAGACATGCCGATTATTTGTTTACATTGGGAATAAGCATGCCTATTCTAATGTTATTAGACTACAAGATAAAGATCACCCCCACCATCTCTCCCAACCCACCTACCAAGACATATTTATGTAGCTCACTTTAATTTACCAATCATTGTGAAAACAGTTTGGTAACATCATGCATCCATTCAGCTACAATGGAAAAACATTTTAACATTGCGAATGATCCAATTGTTTCCCAGTGTGGAAGTGAATAAACCAGTCAAGTGAAAAAATGTCTGCTCTGTTGGCTGATCTCGACCAAAAGTACAGAAAAAGGTCTTGCAATCATATCCTGCCTGCCACAAGGAATACAAGCCGCATTTGAACTTTTAAAAAGAGACTACTACACAAGTGGATATGCTTTTAAACAACTACTTGTAACCTAAATGGTATGTAATATACACAAATGTTGTTTTCTATTTCTTACATATATCTTCAGAAAACTATTTTAAAATAAATTTAAATGCCTTTTCCAACTAAAGCCCATGTAAGGCCCTAGCACTTATAGTTAATTTGTGCATCACAGACACATCAATTTCATTTGTATGTCACAGATTCGACCGTTCATTTTTTTTATTATTGGATAGTATGGCATTGGTGACCTGATAATCATCTTGGAGAAGCCAGTCGTATGTCTTAAAATGTTATTGCACTAAATAACAAAAATAACGAATGGGGTGTGTAGGAAAAACACGATTCTGCAATACTTACTTCTTATGAGACTTTCTGTTCCAAAGTGATTGCTTCCGGGAACAGTGAGAGCCGTTGATGTCAGTGGTGATGGTCCTGGCGGTATGGGAGGTGCGAACATGCTGTGTGATGCTGGATGGGCACTTGGGGGGTGTGGCAGTGCTCCTGCAGGATGGCTGAAGGGTGAGGCATGTGAGTTCAAGGAATGGTGAAGAGGGGAATGAAGGTTGGGGGAGTGAAGACTAGGTGAGTGACTGTACAGCTGACTGGCGGGAGAGCTGCAAAACAGAAAAGAGAAAGTCAAGTTATTGCTGATAACACAACAAAACATCATGGCACATAATTTATGTACTAGACAGCTGAAAAATAGATAAATCCAACTGTGCTGGAAAGTTTTTACAGGGTGCATTAATTTCAACTAATACCATATTCACTTCCCATATATTCTGTATACACTTGATAACTCGATCCCATGTTGAATTACATAATTACTGAAATACAATGTTTTCACCAAATTAGAGACAAGTTATTTATTTTGACCACATTTGTGTTTAGACTACAAATGAACATTTACTTTCTGCAGTATTTCTGACAGAAAAAGAAACTGCATAATCCAATATCTATTTCTAGCTTATTAAATTGGCTTACCATTACATAATTATATCACAAAATTTTGTTTTTCAATTTTAAGTAAACAAAAATACACACACCTTTCTTTCAGCAGGTAAAATATAGCACCAAGTCTCTGAAATTTGCGAGAGTGACAGTCTTGTTCATGCATTACTGTGTAACTATAGTTTGTGTAACCCATTTTTCATTCGTGTATTGAATTTATGACACCATTTACAGGGTAATGATTGGTTACCTAATAACAAAACAAGTTACTTTAATGTGTTTTTGCGTCACCCATAAATAGTTTATGCAAATTTTCAATTGTCAGAGGCCTTAAAAGTCTAGACTTGGTATTAAAATGGTAGACTTGGTATTATTACCAAATCTACAAATCTTAAAAGTGTAGATATGGCATTATTACCAAATCTACAATTTTCAGATTCTAAAGTTGCTCCTACTAACCACAGCTACTTACTTAGCCCAAATGTGTGACGGTTTGGAGAAAGCAATCGGAGATGGATAGATGTTGTTTGGGTGATGCAACAGTTCCTTCTCCCTCTCTCTGGAATGTTCTCGTTCTCGGGAGTGGTTTTCACGACGCAGGTGCTCCTCCCTCCTCAGATGCTCCTCCCTCCGCAAGTGTTCCTCTCTCCGTATATGTTCGTCCCTCCTCGGCAGAACTGCGGAGTGCCTCGCGGGATCTTGGTCCCTATTAACACAGCCTTGTATGGGTGCCGGCGAAGCACGAGTCTTTGAGTGTGGCACAGGGGATTTGCGTGGGGCTGGAGGTAGTGCGGGTGGGGGGGTCGGCGAGGGCCGCTGACTGACGACAACTGGTGAAACAAGGGGTTGTGACAGCGGCCGACATAGGGTGGTTGCTGCCGCAGTGGTTGTGGGGGTACTGCACGTGGCAGTTGTTGTTGTTGCAGTAGTCACACCACAGGTTGTGGTCGGCGTGGTAACAGTGGTGCCATTGCAGATGGTGGTAGTTGGTGGTGGTGTCACAGATAATAATGGATATTGGCACTCGGTAATAGAACCTGCAAATATAGAAAAATGAAAAAAAATATCTTTATTTAAAAAATAATTTTAAATCATAATATAATGCGGTCATGAAAAATAAGTTCCTAGATACTATAAATAAGGCAGCATATATCATTATCTTTGATATACTGTTCGGCATTGCTTGGAATAAAAAAACAATAACTATGTAGTATGCTTCATTTCCAAACCAATCATACACATATCATTTTTTTTAAAAGCCATTAAAGGTTCTTAACTCTTTAGCATATGGATTCAATTATAGTTTTAAAAAACCCCAAATCTTACACTACAGCATTTCCCATAAAGGTTTAACAATAAATCCATCAATCTTTTTAATAATTAGTTTTGTGAAGAAAAAAACCCAACCCAGTATTTATTTATTTTGTGTTTCTCCACTTTTTTAAATACCATTTCTAAAAAGCAATTCCATTCTTCTGGAGTTGTATCAAAGACCTCCAAACATTGACAACAATGTTATTCATCTCTAACCAGATCTTGATATAATTCCAAACAAAACAGCCCAACAAATTTAAGATAAACACTGAAAAACAAATGTTCTGGAGATATGCTGCGAAAGCATTCCAAGCATAAACTGCCAATATTCGGAGAACATTCCTGTTAGACACTTAATCCAAACGTTGTTATCATTGAGATATAAATGGCAGTTGTCGGGTTTTTTCAGTGTGGTTGCTGAAGGAAAACAATCCACTGAAAGCCAAACACATTTATCCAATAAACAGGCAGTGAAAAAATCCAAAAAGCAATTCATGATATTATTGTAGCATACGCCACAAGCCATCTAATCTTCTCTCTTTTTATCAAGGAAGATAAAAATGTGCAAAAAATCAGCCTATCTTCCAGATATCTGAGCTGCCCTAACACCATGGCTTGTCAGTGGATTCCTGCAAAATGGCTGTCATTGTTTGGGCAAACGCTGTAAAACCACTATCACATGTGGCCACCTACTGCTTCCAAGCAAGCAGCTGGCAATCATTTGTTGAAATTTTATTTCTTCCTTCTTTCTGTATACAAGTCCATCTATTTCACCTTTCATCTTTTCTTGTTCCTAAAGGGGGTTTTGCCAGCTATTCTGCCTTAAGAGATTTGAACTGTTTAGCTTTAATGGAACAGTCTTGTAACCATCTGATTAGGTGCTTTTGGGGGAAAGAAAAGAAGAAGAAATCATTATACACAGAGCACTTTCTCTCTGCTTCAACCTGTTGTTTCTACTCTGTTTTCAAACAGTCTCCCCCTACATGCATGTCTCAATGTAAAACAGACTGGTTTTGCACTCCCAGCTGAAAAGTACAGTCCATAGTTTTACCAGCAGCCAAAGAAAGAGTTGTCTTTGATGTGGAGTCCTACACAAGAAGAGCAGGGGTGATAACATTATAGAGGCATTACAATTACCCTCCAATGAATACTATAACAGCAGTGAAGAACCTCCAAAATACCACGTGGGTTTTGCAATGTAGGTGTTTCAGTGCATTGCAAAACGCTTTTCATACACCAAAATTATACACTGCTGGCATGGCAATATACTGTAAATCATGAAATTAATGCGAGCAAGTAATTAATGCGAAAAATGCGACGAAAACATCGACGCAATAATAACTTGACACATTTTGTTTAGTCTCATTCGCAATACAAAAAAAATGTGCAGGATTTTACTATAATACTTCTAAATAAAATAAAACTTTTATAATATAAAGATGAAACAAAATACAATTTTTTTTTTTGTTAAACGTCTTTTTGTGAATACTTCAAGAATCTTTCTTTCGTTTCGATGTTGCCATTCTATTTTCACTTTCCTGGAATATCATAGCGGTTATATAATACAGTGATGTACCAAATGTTTTGTTTTTAAAAAGCTCATTTTGCGATGTGAGTATTTTCCAATTTTCCTTACACTTTTTGATTACTGTATACATTTAAACTGTTTTGAACATTTGTAAAATTATAATCAACAAATTTTATTACTAAATATATTAAAAATGAAACAGTAGAAAATTATATAACCGTAACCAACAATCCGTGCGTATTTCTTCAAACCATTTGGCTCGACTCTATACATGGCATTCAATTTAGACTGGTCGCAGGTTGTCACTGTTGCAATATATTGCATTTGTTAACGTCTATTCGTGTGCTGCGCATCAAGTGTATAAAATCAGTCTAAAACATTTGTTAGAATAATACGTCTGCGTTCGCGTGAAATATTGTGCCCTGTAATAGCGACCCGTTTACCTTTTATTCCTACTGGCGGATTAATTAGAAGCAATCACCACACAAAAGTGCGAGGCATACCCGTAACAATAAGGTGTAGTTATACTAATTACACTACTTTAAGTAATTAGGGCTTCCTGGTCGACCCACCATGCGATTAGCTTCAGGTTATGTAGTAGCTGTGAAAACAACTACTGACTTCTTTTAACATGAAAGATGAAGCCCAAACAATATAATAACAACACAACTGTGGTTTTTATGTGATGTGGACTTTTGCCCGACGCATTAATAAAAATACGCATTTTTGTTCACTCCTGTACGGATGCAATAATATCATGACGTATTAATTACAATTGAATGGGTTTACTTGCACTCACACTGTATAGTAGATGGAATACGTGACTAGAAGAAACCTATTGCTGTTATCTAGGCTATTTGTGTTTATTTTACTGGTTCAAAACATTTGATAAATAGATTTTTGAGCACCATATAGGATGGAAAAATCAATGTAATAGATAAATCATAAAAGTCTGTCAGTATATACATCTCATCATAAAATACAGAGAGAAAGTTTCAAAAGCACAAACCATTAAATGATCATAAAGTCTACTTGGTCTAACTGGGTGAATAAGATATAGATCAATAGGTCATTGTATATAATATTACGTTTGGGAGGAAAGTGCACATAAAATGATTTCTTACTTAATGATTACACTGAAGAATGTTTCAAAAAGTTAATTTATTACATATGAAGGACTTGCTAAAAACCCCCACCCAAAAACGAGTATCAAATATAATGCCTTCCTGGTTGAGATGGTTATTAAATAAACCACTCCCTGACAAGATTCATTGATAATTACTACAGAGAGATCTAGCTTAAGAAGAACCCAAAGAAGATCCCACCTGGTTGAGATGGTCATAATCCACACTGAATCCATTCTATCCGGAACAGTTCCCATTCTCAACACATTTGTGCTAGATTCAGACCAAAACTTACCACAGTCTTTGCAATCTTTGCAAAAGAATTTTAATGCAATTTCTTGGCAGAATGCTGTGAAGGGATCTCCCTAGAATTTGAGCTGTTTTGAAGACCGTCTAGCAGCTTTGCATAGCGTTTATTTTGAAGATTTACGTCTCAGTGAAAATTCGCATCTCTAATGCAAGCAAGAGAAGACAGCATTGATTTACTCTTAGCTTGTATTTAACAAATTTGGCATTCTGCACAGGCACAGGCTAATGTTTGATGGACAGATCAACAAATGATTTTTTGGTTCTTGAACCTTTTTTCCCCCAGATAATCATACAGGCAAGTAAAATAGTTTCACATCAGAACGCAAAGCAGAAACATTCTGTGTAAAGGACTGAATTGTGTGTGAATATAACCAATAACAGAATGGAAAGAATACCAACAAAATTCCAAACACACACAACAAAAAACAAAATCCCTCCAACAATGCACTAGTTTAAGATAATTGACTTGGAAATAAATAATATAAAAAGTCAACTACAGATATTAACAATAATTACCACTGGACCACACTTTCCCAGTCTAAACACAGTATAGTGTGACTGAATTTCTTCAGTGTCCCTTCTGTCACAGTTAGGAGGCCAGTTTTAATCCTTAGAGTGACATTCCTGGATTCCATTTCTTGTCAGATCAGAGTGAAAATTAATCATTTGAAATGCACATTACAAAGGGCAACTCAGTAAAGAGCTCTGATAACTATTTTCATTATACAATTTAAAAAAATAAATGTGCCTTTGCACCACAGTTTTACATAAAGCAAAAAGTGTTTGAAGTCCTACAATGTCACACAGGCAAGATCTGCTTAACACAAAAGTGAAAGTTCTGTTGCAGATTCCCCTTGGTAACCTGATGGCATTTACAACAAAGTCGACTGTAAGATGGGGATTAAATTCCTAACACAGAATCCATAACATGACGGCTCTGTCATAAACCAAAGTATTGTTGAATGGCAGAAATCCTGAAAAATGGCTGCTTTGTGTGCAGACCATATATCAATGTCTTAGACTATGCTAAGACTTCCTTTCAAACCACCATATGTAAAGGCTTTAGCTTAGAGAGTGAAGATAGGTAACCATAACCCACCAGTCTCTAAAAAGAGACAACAGTCTACAGAAAACAAGTTAATGTGATTTTTGTTTTAACCCCGTCAATTAACAAGTTATTTGATTTTAAAATTTATTTACATAGAGCGATTATTACTCTCACTAAAAATTGAACATTGGATAAAAATTAGTTTGTAAATTGTTTTATTTTGCTCACAATCACTTGGGAAATAATACAATTCTAAAATGTATGTCATTACTTTCATATATGTGAATTATTATTAAATATTTTTTCAATGATCATAAAAACATTTAGACTTAAAAATCTAACAGAGTGCTTGTTCTTTGCCACTTCAATTTACCAACATTCTGAATCTAATGGAAGCAACTCTACACAGGAATACAATCAAAATTGTGTCAATCAACCACCAAGAGAGTATTAAAAGTGACCCCTTTTAATAAGTGTCTGCTCAATACAGGTTAATGTGTACTTTGTTGGCTGGTATTGGAAAACATTAAAGCAACCTCTTGACAGGCGACGTGACCATTTGAGCATGTTTTAACTGAAGTCCAACCATAGTGATTAAATACAGTAAGAAAGTACCATAAATATGGACACACAGACAGAATAATGTCCCTACATTTCACCTCATCTGCTTTGCCCAGGAGCCAGATTAACCAGACCCCTGGGTCTACAGCATTACTCAGCAGGCTGCTTATACAATCCGCCCATTCCACTTGTGTAAAAAATGGTTCAAGCATGGTTATGGATTAAGGCCATAAACAGTACAAGCTAATCAAACAAAGACACCCCGGTGTTAACAATAAACAAGGCAAGAGCCATTGACTTTTAATAGACATATTTCTTTTGCTGTTTTATTAAAGCCCCATCTTATGAAAGCAGTGGTGTGCATCAAAACAAGGCGCCAGCACTGCCATAAACATCTTAATGAAGAATGGTGCTCAGATTAGTACTGTTGTAAAATTATCTCATAACCATGATTTGTTGAGCTATTTTGTCTCCAAGGCAGGGTTAGGGTTTGAGTTAGGATAAGGAATTACCAAGTCTAATGTAAATATATATATAATAAATAAATAAAAAATAAAATAAAAAAACCCCCAAAGAAACAAATAGTTTGATTAAAACTGGTTGATTCTTTTCTCTGCAAACTTAAAGTTTCTTAGCCTAAATAAATTCCTTTTAGCCAGCCTGTACAAATAAAATAAAACAAGTAGCTAATTTCCTGTCCTGGATGGAGGAGCCAGTTGAAGTCGGAGGAGCCAGTCAAAGTTGACACCTGCACCCATGACAGGCCTGTGCTACAACGGCTTGTTCTGAATGTGCATGTTAAACCCTATGACCTGACCTGACCTGACCTGACCTGTAGCTAATTTGGTTATTGATGGGTCAGCCCTATTATAGACTTTATGCTCAGACAATCATGAAACTGACACAGAAAATATTCTATTAAGTTTGGTTAAAGCAAATAAGAAATCCCCGACAGAACCCCTTGTGCTACAGCAGGCAGTGATGTTTATTGACTTACTTAATTATCTCATTACACAGGAGAGTTTCAAGATCAGTGATGAGGGGTACAAAGCTGCTGGAACAATTGATACATCTGGAATCAATTACTGGAGGTGTCTAACCACCATTTTGTCTATTAACCCATCTTGGTGGGCAGTTGCTGGGAGATTCCAGCTGGAAATGGCTTCTCCGGAGATCAGCAGATAGGTTTCCACTGGAGCACTCAGAAAAGTACAGAATCATTCAAGAGGAATAGATGGGAATTGTAGATTCACCGAAGGAGTGAAGAACCTGGACTCTTAACAGCTGAGTGACATGTCAATTTCACATAAATTCTCAACCTAGGATGTAAATTTCTTGAGGAGATATCTACTTGTGGTGTAAGTGGGTCATTCATTTTCATAATGGTCTCTCCCCACCATTCATATTTTTTATGTCAAAGCTTTGTTCAGTTTTCAAGTGGTGAGGCTGGAATGGATCCAGCTTGTTCCAACAGGCCGTCAATTATTGTGAAGCATTTTCAACAAGCACACTTCAGACCCTTCTAGACAGCTTTTAATTTATTCAAGTTGTATGCAGGTTTGATGTGAATAATTTATCCAACAAAGCAGATGCTAGGGATTTTCTGGTTCACACTAAATCCTTTGTCACAGGGCAAGACTTTCACACAAATACCAAAACTATTTAGTGACAGATTTTACAGCACAACCATACAAAGGATCTATTAAATGCATATAGAATCTTTTTTTTTTTAAATTACGGTATCCTTAAAATAGTATACATATGGTTTTAAAAATGGCTTCCATTTTTTTTAATTGAACTTTCTAAGAAAATAGAAATATTGAAAAACAAAACCCAAATGGGAGAAGACACAACTAAAATAAAAACATTTAGTGTGTGTGTTAAAAATCCATTTAGATTACAACTTTGATTGGACAGACAGATAGATGAGATGGATGGATGGATGGATGGATGGATGGATGAGTGGGTACATGGATGGATGAATGAATGGGCGAGTGGGTACATGGATGGATGAATTAATGGATGGATGGATGGATGCATGCTTGCATGCAGACAAACCAAACTGATGGAGGTGTAGATGGATCAATGATGCGGCTAACCTAGCTATCCCAGTTTGTTTAACATTATTTTATAAATGTAAGAACTCAAGTATCCACAGATGTAGACTAAACACTGTTGATTCATTAAGAAATCCATATATTTGTGATGAATTTTCTTGCAATGGGATGCAAAGGGTGATTTACAGTGGGCTCATAAACCCAGTCACTGACAGAGTTCAAGATAATCATATTGAGGCCATGATCCAATTATCTCTGGCCCCCATCTGTTAATGTCATCCATAAACACCTCTGGCCAGACAACAGCCTTAGAAACAGTCCCCTGGAAACTGTGGCTGTGCCAATCTAAACACAATGACTCTATCTGGTGGAACCCCAGGGGAGGTGCTTCAAATTAGCACCTCCAGACAGAATTCAGGCTGTATTAAACAAGGTGTCATTAATTTTACAGTCCATCACCTACCCTAACAAGGACCATATAACCCTGTGATCAGGGGGGTTGCTGGCTAATAACGTTGCCCTTACGTGATCTTACAGCATATTAACAGTGTTTTAACAACAGATGAGAGAGGGAAAAACTGGCTGCTGGAGATTTCCATGATCTGGTGGAATACTGCTAAAACTAGTATTACACCTACATATTTGGAAAGGAAAGGAATGTTCGATGACTCATCAGCAGCTTGTTTTAATCACTGGTTATCAAACAAGTGATAATTGTGACACTCAGTCTAATGGTAAAGAAGAAACTGCTATACGGTTTACACCAAATTAATAAGTCTACCCCTACACTTACTTAAGAGTTGGTGCCACAACTACACACCCAGTACCTACAAGTCATATAGGATATCACAAAGGTGCCATACCATAGATCAAAGCCAGTGGTTGCAGACTTATGCAGAATCGACTTTGTATAATACTTAATATTATATATGGGGTGAGGGAGAATAAACAAAATAAATCTAATAAAAGATCTGTTTAAGAATGGAAATTGGCATGCCTTTAAGCCACAGGCTGCCGACAGTCACAAAGGAAACAAAACAATTCTGAAATATGCATCCAAGTTAAATAGAAGGGTGTTCGGTTGCTTTCAAAGGAAGGCTCCTCAATTTATTGCAGACAACTTTGAACAAAGAAGCCCATGCTTAAAAGCCAGTGGAGTTTCTACAATGGAATCATTTGTGTGACTTGTTCAGCACACAAGGTGGCATGCCAAGTGATGCCCACTTCACTGAGCGCGGCAGTGGGCATATTTGTGATATTTTGTTCACTCAAATAACATGATCATTATAGTAATACTTTAAGCACATTGAGCTCACATAGCCTGTAATCAACCATGAAAATGGTATGGGAATTTTTTTTTCTTAAGTTCAAAAACAAGTTGGATGTTAAGCATTGTCCAAGCCAATAAATGCTCATTTACATTTCTGAATTAGCCGACACTGTAATTTTGAAACGGAGTTGAGCCAATGATAACAGTGTATTATTTATGATTTTACCAAAGGAAATATGTAGAAAAATCCTGTAAAAAAAATCATGATAAATCGGTTTATTTACATTTGCACCTATGCAAATTAATGGATGGGTAGATAGATAGGTGGATTATATTCAATTACAGAATAGATGGACAAACCTGACATCATATGCCACCAATTTAGTACCTGGTGGCAGAAATTGAAAATACAATGGTAGGGTTAATTTAGAAAATGTTTCTAATTTTTATTATTATTCATACTTACCAGTTGTAACACAACTACAATACTATGTATCCTATGTAAAATCAGTTATATCCCTTTATGACTATGATAACCGGTAGGTGGATAATAACCTACTCATATTTGTTTCCTGTGCCGTTTTGGATGCATGTGTATTTGTTGTGCTCTAATTAAGAACTGTTAAGGTTTGAAATAAAACTTTGTGTTTTATTGCTGATTTGGTAGCTTGCCATAAGTATATCTGTGTCTTTTTAAAGCTAATTCTGTTGTTTGAATTGAACTCAATGACTAGAACTGTGTGTGTGTGTGTGTGTGTGTGTGTGTGTTCGTGCATGCCTGTGAGTGGGGCGGCTGGATAACTTTCTTATGGTAATACTGGCATTGTAGTTGTGCTACAATGTAATTTGAATAAGCTATAATTTTAATAAGTTGTATTAATTCATGACACCAATCTGCAACTCTAATGCACTAAACAAAAAGATAAAAATAAAAACCACACTTACGATTGAGTTTTACTGCAGTGAAAAGGTCAGAACCAGATTCAGATGCCTGCAATATAAAGAGGATTCATGAATACTTTACCAACACTTCGTAACTATAAAACAAATATCAAATATACATAGAACGTTGATTTCTACACGATAGTATATTTAAGCAGCAGTTTTCCCTTAAAATATAGCACAATTATACAGTATAATTAACCCTGTAAGATAATACAATTAAGTCGAATGAATCACCACTTTATTTGACTATAAGCAGTATAGAAATTTAATGAATATTACAGTGCTATTGTGAATCACAGGAGCCTAACAGTTAGGAAAGAAAACCAGTTTGAGATGGTTAACAACCAAAAGTGTGCACAAACATTTGACACAGAATATGTACAAAACGTGTCAGACAGAAGATGTTCTACAAATATGTGTTGTCCACCATAATGCCATTTGCCATACGCTAACAGTTATTGCTAATGGACAAACAACACCCTAACTCGATATGCCACTAACAGACGTAAAAGGAATGTAAATAGTTGATGAAAAAATACTGGTATTAGAGACAGAAAGACACTGAAGGAAAGAAAGGAAGGAAATGTTTTATTTAATGATGCACTCAACACATTTTATTTACGGTTATATGGCGTCAGAAAAATGAATGAACAAATGTTTTACTTAATGACACAGCACATTTTAAGTACAATTATATGGCACTGGACGTATGGTTAAGGACCACTTAAATAATTTAAGACGAAACCCACTGCTGCCACTCAATGGGCTAATGGGATCTTTTACATATACCATCCCACAGATATGACAGTACATACCACAACCTTTCTTATACCAGTTGTAAAGCATTGGCTATAATGAGAAATAACCTTAGACTAACTGCACATAGAGACCATTTTACGACTGGGCTGCGCTCTGCCCCTTTAGGTATATACAAAATCAATTTTCCAAACTTCTGTTGGGAGCAGGGAAAGATCAACGTGCAACAAACAGTTGTTCATTGATTTGTGTGTTCGATGGAAAAATGTTGTACAACATCAAGTTTTACAATATGACATGTAAGGTGCTACTGTAAACAGAGTTCCTGTCAGTGGCTGTTAACTGTAAGAAATTAAATAGTCGATGAGATACTGAACAAACAAACTGGATTTACAGACAAACAGAAGGTAAACAGTGAAGGATACACTGTCCAATCTGCTGTGTACACTGCATAATGTAATTCAAATACAATGGAACAGGTAGAAAAAAAGAAAAAAAATTCTGAAACAACGAGAACACGTAAACATGAGATTGGAAATTTAAGTAAAATTTATTAAAGTTTGTTTATTTTGTTTTGCTTGATGACACTGCTAGAGCAAATTGATTTATTAATCATTGGCTAATGGATGTCAAACATTTGCTAATTTTGACATTACTGGCATTAGTAACAAGGGATCTTTAATATGCACCATCCCACAGACAGGATAGCACATACCACATCCTTTCATATACCAGTCGTGGTGCACTGGCTGGAACAAGAAATAGCCGTTACACCAATGAGGATCGATCCCAAACTGACCGCGCATCAAGCGAGCACTTTACCACTGGGCTATGTCCTGCCCCTTTATTAAAAGAGACCAAGAGTTAAAATTCCATCAAGGCAACAACAGCCTGTACCAAATTATATTCCATCAGCATAAGTTTAAAATGTACATGATTCATAAACCTCCATTTGAGTGGGTAACACTGTCAGCGTCCTGCTGCTTATATTAACATTTACCTTCCAACACATTAATGGAGGAAGTAATGTACAGCAAGCGTAGTGTGCCATGACTCGACCACTCTGAACCAGTACGTTCCATGCGACAATACTCGGTTTTAAGATGAACATTACCTCACCCTTACAACCATAGTGCCTTTTCACAATAAAGTATGTACATAGAATCGGCCTTTGATAGCAAACTGTGTATGGTGGTGGCTATGCATTTGGCACATTCAAAGTTGAGCGAGTGCACATCAACTATTGACAAGTTCCCTTGGTGCAAGTGTTAATTCACTGGAGTTTAAACAGACCTGTGAAATGGGTGTTGGCGAAAGTCCTTGTACCTACGTGTACCAGTAATTACTTTTACACTTATCTCAGAGGAGGTGTGCACGAAGAAGTTTTTTTTCTTTTTCTAAGAGGAGGTGGTTGATAAATCACAGGTAGATGGGGTGAGGTTAGGAAAGTGATCTTGGAATCAACTTTTGTCTTAGGAATGAATAAATGAATAAATGAACGAACGGATGAATGTTTAACGACACCCTAGCACAAAAAAATATATCGACTATTGGGTGTCACACTAAGGTATCACGGCTTCAATGAAGTGATGATCAACATCAATTTGTCTTAGGAATGAACTGTTTTCATACAAACACCCCATACATCTCTAGGAGCGGAACGTAGCCCAGTGATACAGCATTCACTCGATGTGTGGTCAGTGTGGGATCGATCCCCGTCGGTGGGCCCATTGGGCTATTTCTTGTTCCAGTCAGTGCACCATGACTGGTATATCAAAAGCTGTGGTATGTACTACCCTGTCTGTGGGATGGTGCATATAAAAGATTCCTTGCTGTGAATCGAAAAGTGTAGCCCATTAAGTGGCAACAGTGGCTTTCTTCCCTCAATATCTGTGTGGTCCTTAACCATATGTTGGACGTCATATAACCGTAAATAAAATGTGTTGAGTGTGTCGTTAAATAAAACATGTCTTTCTTTGTCTTTCCTATACATCTCTAAGTCTATGTTTTATTGAAGTGTGACATTTAAAAAGTATTATAGCATCATTCTGAACTGTTTTCTTACATCAACCTTTTGACCCATCAATATAATTTGGCAATATATGTACACTACTGTACAATGGAGTCACCATATGAAAATGACCAATGGATTAATGAATTACATGATACTAATAAGTGCAATGTAAGTATATAAAAATCACCAGTATTGAATTGCAGTCAAAACCATATCTCTGCAATATTAGTTATAGGAAACTGATAAAATTGGGTATCAAACTGTCATCATACTAACCCCTCCCACCCTTCCCAACCATTTCTAAGTATTGATAAAAATCTATCTCCAAATGAAGTACCAGTAGATGGTAATGGAGGTCAAACCTATTACACTATGTTGCCAGTATTTTCAGTTCTTCATCTGCAAACAATTCATGACTGTACACATCTGAACCACAGAGGCTCTAATGGTCAACATTTGCTTTTTAAAGGGTTTGTTACAAAAACTTCAATTTGCCCTATTCTAGCACATGTTTCCAATCTCAGAAGGAGAATTAAATACTGCCCAGCAGAAAGTTGTAAACTCCTGTTTATGCCAGTAGCTACTTCGGTACTCTCGCTAATTGGCAAAGAATTGTTTTTTTGTGCCCAACACTGCTGACCTCGCAAGGTATTTACGAACTTTCAGGAAATGGCAGAAAGGATACCATAACACCATTTTTCAAAGAGACTGTATGTTTTTCCAAGAATGATTTTCATTTTAGCCCACCTGAAGTATGTTTTTACTTGTGGTATACATTATTGGAACATATGGACCCCTTCCATGGAAGAAAAATGCAGCCCATTATTTATTTTTTATCCACAACACACTAGAGGAACGAACAATGTGGATTTCTGTACTCTCTTGCTCTTTAGAACTGGTCCATGATCTTAGAAATTTGTATTACGTACTGTTAGAAATGTGTTTTCTGTTCTGTTGTTTCATGTCGTTCACAAACAGTCCAAGTGTAATTTAAAGTTTTCTGTTCATGCAATGTTAATGTTTCTAATCTTTTCAGGATTTAATGACATATCAAGTTTTCCTATAAAGAAGTGTACTAGGCATTTAAATAAGCACACAAATCCCGTGCCCCTCAACAACAATACATGAAAAAAGATCTAATTTGTTTTATTATTATACAAACTTCCCTATCACGTTTTACAGAATCAGGTAACATCTGTCTATGAAGTCAAATTCTAGAGAATTCTTCCCAGAATACCACAGATATCTTTTGCAGGTGTCACGCTTGCATGTGGGAGTGCAAATGGTAAAGGCCATAGTATTTTCAGAATGCAGTAACCATAACTGTTAATTCAAACAACACATCTCCCCGCCACACACAGCCAGAGTCGTTACCAAGCAATGAGCATATTTGAGAATGCACGTGTGATGCAAGTCACACCATTTCCACACACAGAACATTAAACAATTAGCCAGATGCACCTGTGTATTTTGTTTTTACAGAAGTTCCACAGATGGTTAATATACTGTTTCACTGCTTGTAAAACATATGGCACTTTAAAACTAATGGAAACATGCATGATGGTCACAAAGAAGCAGTATAAACAAGTTTTATATTAAAAAGATTACTGCATTCATATACATTTAACTAATGGGTAAATCAGCTAATTTATGGATATCCCAGCACATTCTCAATTATCAGCCAGTAGTTACTTGTAACAGATGGGTAATTGTATGCAGGAAACAATATATCACAGCTTTGATATACCTCCCATAATACATTCCATATAATGACCAACACCCTCCCTCCCCCCCCCCCCCATTTTTTTTTAAAAATAAAAAAAACCAAACAAATCCCACACTACTCAGTCCAACTAATCTGGAGAAAATACTACAATGTTATTAGAATCCCTTTCACATAAAATGTTAATTTTTCAAAACATTTAAAACATCAAATGCCAATCAATTGGTACTAATGGTATTAGCTTGATGAAAACCATTTGCCTAAAATTGGTATACTTACATAATTATATATGATTGTGTTAATACTTGGATTGTCAAAAATGAATGCCATCAATTAAAAGGTGATGAAAACCACATGCCAAAAAGTTATAAAGGTAAGTAAGACTTTTAAGTATTTTTAATCCTTGGACATACTTAGCATTCTACACCCACTTTCCATCCATTCTGAACTATCCTCCATTCAAAACCATCAAAACACAATATTATCTTCTGAAAATCATTAAAGCCTCAAGGTAAAAGATATATCCGCTTTAGTTCGAAATATCAATATTATGGAGAGAAAATAAGTCGACAATGAAGATGGCAGATTTTGTCTCCTATCTTGACAGCAAGCTATACATTTACATTGTGGACTTGGCTGAAGGAGATAATGAGCTGTATCATTGGATCTAGAGATTTTTTCTTCAAATATGGCTTCATCCAGAGACATGGCTTCATGAAAGGTTATCTTCCCATTCCAGCTTACTGAAGCAGAAATATCCAACCAGACTGTCCAAACCAGCCATTCATGACAACTGAGAAGGTGCTGATTAAATGTTTCCTCCACCCACTTCTAATGGACCAGCATAAAGTACATGTACCTAATCAGTTCAAAACAGATACTGAACACCACTGTTTAGGAGATACTAAAAACTCAATTTGTTCTATTCTAAAGTTAGTGGGCTACTCCCACAGAATGCTTGATTAAATCTTTCCCCCACTTATAAAGTTATAATGGACCAACATGGAACTACATGTAAATGTACCTAATCAGTATTTTATATCATTATTATTTAAATGAAGACTAATTTCCTAAACCGGACTATATCAAGCTGCAATAGAAAGTAACACATGGAATGATGCAAAACATTCTTTACCGTAAACAATTAGAGATCTTACAAAAAACTAAACAAGATAAAAACCAGTGTTTACAAAAATATCCCCAATGTTCACAAAAAATGGATGTCAGTCAAATCCTGTTCTTCACCCATGTAAGTCAGATAATGGCTACCAACAGATGGTGCTGGGTGTTTTTTTCCCCTCTTTTGCTATAACCACTGCTTTCTGTTTCTATCTTCAGTACAATATGTCAAACACAGCAAGATATGCAAGCTGAATGCTTCCAGATATCTTTGAGCAGACGCTGAGCAAATTGGTAGTGTAAGTAAAAATTCCAAATTGCTAACAGAATAAAAGAAGACATACAAGCACAGCTGGTTGTTTTATACAACAATTTGAGAATAATCTCAGAGAAACAAAATACCATGACTGGTTATTGCTGTGGGCATGAGCACTGCAGTTCAAGAAATCTGCCACATATAATGATTACTTTACACCCAATTTCATGTTCATGGTTCAAACATGCAAGTCTTAGACCTTTGTCTTCAAACATTAAACTCACTTTGTTAAACTTATAATACCCTCCCCCCAAAACAAACAAACAACAAAAACACACACACAAAAACAACCCAAAACCCCACCATTACAGTGAGCTGTCATATGAGTTTGTAAAATTTCTGTTTCCAAATTTAAACCCTAATAGAGATTAAAGTCCTTTTTCAGTTGGAACTTTTTTAAATCCAATTTAAATGTGAATTAAATACACACAAAAGTGAATGTCACCAAAAGGCCATGGAATGTGCTACACTATTTGTGGGAAATGTTCATATAAAAGATATTTTGTGCTACTTAGTAAGTAGGAACGGTCTATGTTACAGAAAGAAAGAAAGAAGTGTTTTATTTAACGACGCACTCAACACATTTTATTTATGGTTATATGGACGTCAGACATATGGTTAAGGACCACACAGATTTTGAGAGGAAACCCGCTGTCACCACTACATGGGCTACTCTTCCGATTGGCAGCAAGGGATCTTTTATTTGCGCTTACCACAGGCAGGATAGCACAAACCATGGCCTTTGTTGAACCAGTTATGGATCACTGGTCGGTGCAAGTGGTTTACACCTACCCATTGAGCCTTGCAGAGCACTCACTCAGGGTTTGGAGTCGGTATCTGGATTAAAAATCCCATGCCTCGACTGGGATCCGAACCCAGTACCTACCAGCCTGTAGACCGATGGCCTGCCACGAGGTCTCTGTTACAGTGTCTCTTATTACTTAAGACATAATGCTGCCATTTAGATAAAACCACAGTATATGTTTTTCTTTTTTTTTCAAATCAAAATAACCTACGTGTATGTTAGAACTAGAGGTTACAAAAAAAGTACTGCACCATCTGGATAGTTGATCTGTTGTGAAGTATTGCACTTCACACAATTAACCCAATCTGAATTCTGTACTCTGCGTACTGCCAACTGCACTTGACATACAAAACACATGGGGGAGATATGCCAACAACAAACAACTGAGCGGTTTTCCTTTCCTGTAGTACCTTCAAGAGGAGGCCCCAAGTACTCCTTGGAAGAGCAATCCAAAAACACAAAACACAGCACTATGGGCGAGTTCTGAGTAAAGCTTGAAGCCTGTATGGATTTGGGTGGAATCTGTAAATTCACAGCTAATGGAGATAAGACAACTAAACAAAATGCTATTAACTTAATCTAACGTCTCTCAATGGCTGCCAGGTTTGCTATGATAATTACGCAGATTGTGTTGTTTATCTCTGGCACTGGGGTCTCACTTGTAAATTAAACATTCTTAGATCTATCAATTACCCTGGGACATAGCCCCCCATCAACCATGGCATTCAGTGTTCCTTACAGCCACTAAAAGTCCCAACAGATTAGTTTTCAAGGAGCAAGTGCATGCTACTAAATCCAGGATTCAAAAATAAGGTACAGCAGTTATAGATCAAAACATTCTTACAAACATGTTTTTAAAAATTCAGTTGATTTTCATGAACAATATTTAGCACTATATTAAAATAAGAAGACATACTAATATATAAATGTTGATTATACAATCACTGTAATGGAACCAACTTTTTATTTTTACAGGGGATATACTTATTATTTAAAAAATATTAATTGATTCTACATTCCATAATGATATTGCCATCACATTTCTGTAATGCATGAATATTTAACAGGAATGTTAAGTGGGGTTAAGTGGTACAAACATAACGTTATGAAAAGATTATCTTGTTAAAGAAATAACATATCAGTATCAACATTCAAGATTTCAATGAAAGTAAACATGTGCCACAAAATGTAACAAGCGTATCTACTAAGAGAAGTGTCGGTTATCGGGTTTGTATTTTAATCTGAAGTATCACCACAAGTGTCAATAAGACTAGGTATATATGTTTGTACTGCAAGGAACAAAAACCGTACAATTTTAATTTTACATAATTAAATTTGACAGATTTTGTTTCTGAATCTGTTTTTCATCAAACCCATATATTCTGAAGTATAAAAAAGGAAGATAAAACAATTTAAGGTAGTTTTGTACTCTCTATTCTACTCATTAATAAACAAGCATTTTGAGAGCACTGTTAAAGCTATACATGTCCCTTACCAAGCTCAAACGTTTTCATATCTCCAAATTTCTAGGGTCATAACTGTCAAAAATGGGTAAATCGACATGAAATTCAAACTTGACGATGTCAACATTTAGTTAATGAAACATTGAGATTTTAAAGTTGTGGTTTTAAACAGAGACATTACTTTTATTATATAAACTTGATAACTGTACATTTTATACACACACACACACACACACACACACACACACACAAATTGCAAGTGAATATCTTGAGGCACTGCAAAAAGCAAGTCCTGAAAACTATATGTGGGGCAGACGGACAGACAGAAGGACAGAGACAAAGCCTATAAACCCCTCTATTTGGACCAGTAGGAGACTAAAAACCATGTATTCTTTAGCCCAAATAAGGATGTTCACTGCATTATGCAACAGGACAAAAATGATACTGCAGATGTAAGCAAATGGACATATACATGTACTCCATATAAAGTCACAAGCGGAAGAAACATCCACAGAGCATGTGGGAATAATATGTAAAAATTCATCTGTCAGGTTTTTTTCATTTCAAAAACTGCTTTTCCTTAGTGAGCTAAGATTGTTGCTAATAGGAAACGTGCACATTGTTATTCGCCATGTGCAGACTTTTATGGAATGCACGTGCAGGCAGCAAATGAGGTTACCTTCTCAAGCACTACCTGCAGCTGGCATGCAAATCTGACATTCACATCAAATCAAGGCAAGTCTTTTCAAATGTCTGTGATGTTTTCAAGATGTAATAACTGAAACAGATAGCTCAAACATTTGCTAGGCAAACGCAGGCTGGGTGGTTGCTGTTTAATCCACACACCTCATGAGAGTCAAAATAGCAATCTCAATTGAAAGCAAGCAGCCAAGTGTGTTTTTAATGATGCCCAAAACAATGTCAACTCAAAATGCTTGATGTCCGTGCTGTTAATGATGATGACAATTATACATGTTGTGCTTATATCCAATTAAGTTCCAAGTATGCTATCATTTCACTCTAAAAGCATCAAAAGGAAATAAAAAACAGTGAATGGATGTAAAGTAGATATTGTTTCAAAGGAATATATATATATACACTTTTTTTTTTAATGGAATCTGTCTGTATTTGAAACGTATAATTTCATTTCATGCTCCACTCAATATCCACATATAAAACACATGGCTATCATGTAGCCAATAAACCAAGCCATACAAAGAGCTGGTGCAATCAAATAAGCAGCAAACGAATGTCTCATCCACAGTTAATCACCTGCAAGCTGTAAACTCTTAACAGTCAGATAACACCCAGTCAGGATGAATGATGTCATGGCCCGAAAAACCCCCAACATCCAGGTATTAAGAGTTCTTGCGCAAGAAGCCATTATGAAACAAAGCATGTAGAGTTAAATAACTACAAGTTGATTTATTCTTGGACCAGCAAAGCTGTAATGACTAAGCTGAAGAAGCAATAATCTTATGGGCATGTGGGGCCCATAAAGAGAGCCGGAGCTGTAAGCACACTGCATATGAATCTGTTCCAATGAGGCCCCCTGGACAGGTTCCAACCCTTTAAACTCTTGTACAGAGATTTATTACCATTTGACAACATTTTATTACCGATGCTGATGGCCCTATCTCACACTGTCCTTTTCGTTTTATATCTTCCCAACCAACAGCCAGATAGACCCACAGCTGAGAGGAATGCACTTTTTTGCCACAAGTGATTTCGTCGAAAACGGCAATAAAAGCAATTTGTTTGCAACACTGGGACCCAAACGTAATCTTGCAATTGAAAAGAAACCTGCGAATGCCATAGCAGCAGACAAATCGAATTAATGAGCAACAGCATTTATTGCCTATCATGAAATCCTGTAATTGGAAATGCAAAACTAAAGGAGTGAACAAGTGAAAAAAACAGAATGAATAAAAATCCAGAGAGAATAACTAATTTATACAAGTGTATTACATCTAGCAATAAATATGCACAGCGAGACCGAGACTGATGAATCAATGGTAACTGTAGAATTCATATAAACCAGGCCTTGAATTGGTAATGTGCATTTGATAGCTTGTGGCTTAACAGACATCATTTCTGGATCCATATATATTTTTAGCCAGTGATGAAAACCATTCAATAAAATAGGGAGAGAAGAACACAACTAAATTAACTATATACAACAGATATTAAATAAATGGAATTAAAAAAAATGTGTTTATCTGTCAGTAAATAAAATTAATGATATAATGGTACTTTCTCTTTAAAAAAACATCAACGTAAATTACTGGCCTGTTTTTCTTCTCTGACATTCCACACTGTCTGTACACTAATTTACATAACTGTATGACTAATGGTTTACAATTTACATTTCTTGTTTTACTCCAACCAAAATAAATCCCTATCTTCAGATCTTATACTAGAACCTTGCATTATCATACTGGCACAGAGTTAGCTGGCTGTACAAGCAGCAACACATCAACATCAGCAAGACATTTGCTCCAGACTCAATTTTCTGCCATATCTATCACGTAGGCTCTGTTTGGGTTCCTCTATTATCACAAAATGTACAATAATGTAAAACAAGAAAAACCCAAACAAACATATACAAAATTTAATGATTACAATTTCAACTGGACTCCTCTCATCGCCAGAATAGAAATCATCAATACAGCATAATTAAGTAAGGAGGAGAGAGAAGATGATTAAACAGCTAACAAGCCTAACCCAGCTCGTCTCCTATTACTTTAAGATTACATTAGTGCAGCTGCAAAGGACTCAAATCAATTACAGAACAACATGGCTTGATAAACCACACTGATCCTGCTAACCCCCTGGAGCACACTAACTGTTTATCTATCACCTAATCCAAATACAGGCCTCCATACAACTAGTCTTCGGGGGTGAAATAGCCCAGATAAACCGTCTTTTTTTATTCAACAGATAGCAGTGCTAGCCTACAAAACCCACTCAACCACAGAGGTGAAGTTAAAAGGGTCACAGTACTATGAAATTGTGCTACAGAGAGAGGTGTACATGAGTATGTAAGTCCTACATACTCTAGCAGGTAAAACTGTCTTGGGCGAAGAACTGGCCTATGCTGTAACTCGTGCCCAAGATAAGCGTGCACTACAACAGCTTGCTCTGAAAATGCACATTAAGTTATTTCCAGTCCAATCCAAGCAGGTAAAAATATGTCTTAAATCATCATAGTGACAGATTTTTTCTCTAGACTTTGAAACTACATGTTACTAAAATCCTGTATAAAATGGTTAGTGTCATTCTAAAACATTATTGCACTGGCAATGGATAATATGAGAGTAATGTAATATTTTCCCAAATACTTCATACTAAATAGCTGTAGCTGTTAAATGGACGAAGATGAGTATACTAGCTACAGTTGATTAATATATCATGTTGTGAGTGGAAATTTCAAATGTAAATTATGTTTTAAAAATAACTATTGAGGAAATTTATACAGATACATTAGAAAAAAACACCACACACACCCATCTTAATCACAAGTTTGTACCATTTAACATTAAATATTACCATTAAAACACAAATCCAAAAACCCAAAACAGGTGCAACGTTTTTGGTTTCAATTTAATTAGCAATTGTCATTTAAGAAAAGGGCTTCCTTATATCAAATAAACAATGAATACAGGGCAAACTTGAAAGCCTGGCCTGCAGATGCTGTAATAAGATGATGTGAGGGACTGAATTGGAGAAGGTATTCTAGAGTTACCAAACACACTGTCAACTGCAAACAGAAGAAATTAGACAGTGCAAGGAGTCACTCCCTTCCAACCATGACACACACCACTTATTCATTGATTTAGGTTCACGACCAGGCAGTCATCTCTCACAGACATAAAAAAACCCTGCCAAGTCAAACAAAACAAACCACCTGAGACTCGAGACAAAATAGTGTGCTATGAACACCTTCCACATTAACTGTGAATGCATGACTTCTACTTGCAACAAAATCCATATTGCATAGTTACCAATACTCCTATCATTTTTAATTTAATAAATGTACAAACTGTTATATATGCGTAACTGCCATGGTTACGGTATTATATATTATACTGAGAGGCATAAATAACGCAATGAGTATTTCACTGAATATTTTCTTATAGAATTGTGAAATCATATATATTGAGTATGCGGACAAATGACATATTGGTAAGAACTGTAAGTGAAAGATGATTTTGTTCAAATCAGAAAACAATTGAATAAAACGAGTTTTCAGTAAAAAGCATAACTTGGGTGTTTATTGTAACAACACAGCATTGCACATGAAAATCTTTTTGCATATGCATTGCCTGCTCTCATCTCCCTATAAAAGCAACAATGTTTTGTGTTTCCTGTCTTTTTTTAATATTGCATGGCAAGTAATGTTAAAAAATTGTGGGGTTTTTTTTACCAAAAAAAACAAGCTGTGTTTTTTTGTTTAAAACCACATTTTATTTTTTAAAATTCCCAATTTGAACAATATCTTCTTTCAGTTACAGTTGTTACCAATATGTCATTGTTTGCAACCTTAACATAGATGAAATAAAGTTTCTATAAGAAAATATCAGTGAAATACCTATTGTGTTATTTATGCCTCTCAGTATATAATAGTAAGTAACTTATCAAGATGGTATTGATAAATATGAAAATAATCCTGCATGTTTTGTTTTGTTTTTTGTTTTGTTTTTTCATTATTACTATCATATTTTTTATCAACAGTTATCATCAACTGCCCTAATGCAACATTACAAGCCTTGAAAGTAAAGAACAGCACAGTAGAAAAATGGACATGGATCCCACGGAGTCTAAAAGACAAGTCACTTGGTGAATGATGGCACCATGAACGTCAAAGAAAATGACACGACAAGAAACTAATCTGTTTTGTGACAGTTCTCATCAATTCATCCAAGTAACAACCCATTAAGAATAAAGGTATCACAGTGCATAAGTGCATCAATCAATGTCTAAAACTTCCCATTTACACTTCAAAAAAAAAGAAAGAAAAAAAAAAGAGTACAACCCACCCACACACCACTAACCCAGCTCCACACTTGGAGGAGAATCTTGTTAATGGTGTAAAATCAACATGAAGAACATTTGAGACATAAACTTTGTACCAAGATACTGGATTAACATGCCACAACACTGTTTTTCCATTACAAAGCTAAACATCTATGTGCACACAAACCCAGTATAATTGGAAGCATCAATACTTGGGAGGGCGAGGAATGCCAGCTAACAATCTGTGGTAATGAAACAATAACCTTTTTGCATGTTTTCTCTCTCCACTAATAGCACTGCGACTCTCAACCAGGGTAACAGATAGCCGGTGAGAAGTGGTGTTCACCTTCTCAAAGGCAACATGTCAGAAGAGTGACAAACAACCAAAGCAGACTTTGACACTGAACTGTTTTGTGCTTTTCTTCCCATTGTAGTTTTTTTCCACTGAGAAAAATATTTGTTCAGGCAGATCTATCATGTGTTTTTCTAGATACTCATGTAGAAAGATAGTACACGGTTTCAAAGCAAACATGTCAAAAAAAAGGAGACATTCTGAACAAAGGTCTCAGTTTACCTTAACTTATAATTTATATGGTAACTGGAAATATATCAGCCAAACTCTATGTTTTAAAACAGTCAATAAAAGTGATGATAAAATGTGGAAAAGCTAAACCAAGGTGTATGTGCATTACTATAGGTAAAAAACCCCACCCATATAAAGCAGAACTTTATCTATACTGTATATATTATTAATTTTACATGAAAAAAAAAAAAACCTTCTAAGGCTTCTAACAATAAATTTTCATGGCTAAGAGTTCCCAAGCAAAAGCTGTTTTAAAAATCTATTGTTTACAATAAAAAGTGTGTTTAACACCACTAGAGTACACATTGATTTATTAATCATTGGCTGTTGGGTATCAAACATTCAATAATGCTGACATGTAGTCTTAGATGGAACTTACTTTGTTTATTAGCAGCAAGAATCTTTTATATGCACTTTTCTACAGACAAAACATCATATACCATGACCGCTGACATACTAGTCATGGGGCACAGGTTGGGATGGGGTTAAAAACTCAGAGAATGGGTCCAGCAAGCAGGTTCAATCCTATGATCAAAGAACCTGAACTAGATCCTGTCCTCTTGCAATAAAAGAGTTTATGTGAAATATAGTGTAGCACATGTACACTCCAGACAAACTCGGCTCTAGAAAAGTCAATCCTCTTAAGCTTCGGTGTAAATTATTCAACAGTTTTATCACACACACAGAAACCAACTCGCCACCCTCATCAATTATTGCAAAGCTGTATTCCCATTACCAGTCAATTATGGTTTTCGGAGTACATTAGTTGCTAAATGTGCTCTGTCATGCAAAGAACTATTCACCAAGGTAATGCCTAATGTGAAAGACAACAAGGAATAATAAACTCAACGTTTTCCCACTTTGATGTTCATCTTTGAAGTGGTTGTCAGGCAAGCAGTATCCCGCCTCCAAGCATTAGCAAGTGCAATTTTAAAAATCTCCTTTGTGTCATGGTTTCACTGTTTGCTCCACATTATTTTCATGTGCTCTCCTTTATTTGAAGATAATATTGCCGGAACATGAATGTGTACCTGCTTACCTCGTATGTGTAAATGACACCAGCCATCTAAACGCTGCGTTATTATGATCACCTGCTATTTGGTACCCTTTATTCATAATGCCAGTACAAGTAAATAATTACTTGCGTTAAACTCCCCTGCTTAACCAAAAATAATTTCCTTTTCATTTCTAGAATACTGAGAAAGGGTCTTTTTTTTTCTTTTTTTTAAAGCATTCAAAATATTCTTTAACTAAATTACTGTTTGGCTTATCTAGATATCATAAAATGTTTTTCAAATCTCTTTTGGGGGGGGGGGGGGGGGGGGGGTATAATTGTTTGGAAAAGTCAACAAAATTAGAAGAAAAAAAATGTTTTATTTAAATCATAAAGCACTTTTTTTCCCAATGATTAACAATATTATTCCTTTTTAAAAAGTTCAGTATCAATTTAAGAAGAAGAAAAAGAACTGGTCTATTTTATTTTCACAATGAAATGTAAATGATTCAATTAATTTTAGTATGTTAATTTAAAAAAAAAATTAAAAATAAAATACTAGTAGCAAAAACAAAAGTGTATAAACAGTACAGAATGAATACACTGCAGTATAATGTCTCAGCTTTCACACACTGGTCACAGAACACTCACTGCTGTATGTGTATAAACAAGTAAAAGTGATGTCCATTTATTAAGATGGAGTATATTTTTCAAGTCTGGTTCCCCGACAACTTAATAATTTGTGAGAAACACAAATGTAGATCAAAATACAGAAACACTGACAGAAGGCCAGGTGAGACCAACTTTTACAAAAATATACTCTGCTTTACAACATGTTTAAAAGTTTCAGTACTTCAATAAGACAGTTTGTTAATAAAAGAAAACAAGAATACAAGTAACATACCAAATGACAATAACAAGCATTTTATACATACATTAATTTCCTTACAAAATAACAATTTAGCCACACTTTTACACACATCTCTCTTATACACATTATTGTCAGTTTTCAACACTCAACTCACCTGATGTATTTCTTCCTGTCCACAACACAAAACTTACATTTGTGATGAAGAAAACTCCACTTGTAAGTAACTGTTACAAATGTAGCAACTGAGTAAAGAGAAACTGTTATGATCCACACACAAAATACTGGTCAAGTAGAAAAACCATCTAATCCAACAAAACACACACAAAAACTGCTGGTAAAAATATATAACTCCTCTTCAGAATAAAGGTTGACAAGCATGAACACTAGAGACACCAAAAACTGGTCAAAAACTCAACCCAACAAAGATCCAAATGAATCAGATGAAGAACACAGCCAAGAAAGCTCCTCGCGTCTGCTTCTGTCGACTGCCACAACAAAATGGCTGCCGGCTGACTGGTGTGTTTGAGCAGCTGTTTTGACACTATCCCAAAGGTATTCAGTGTTTTCATTGAATCGCGGCTGTACCACACAAGCGATCCTCGCACCTCACTGCACAGAGCTATTGGAGTTCCGTGGCCTCTCCACACGCTGCAGTTTCAATGGGCACAAACTAGCCAACACAAATGCTGTTCATTTGTGCTCGGTCGAGCAAAGTGCTGTGTTTGAATGCTGGCCGGCCAACCAGTAGAGACCGAAACACCGTCGCAAATCTGGGATAGTGCTATTTCAGAGCAACAACCGTGGGTTAAGAGACCTTTGATCGAAGAATAGCACCCCTCAATTGTTTGGTTGGAAAATGTTGGGAAGACAAAATCTGTCACACATTGAAGGACCGTAGAAGTTAACAAGGGCCAACCTGACAGGCTCAATGGGTCATCATTCACAGATTTGAAAAGGCCACCAGCAAGACTGAAAATCCTTATCCCTGCATTAATGCACCTGATCATAATAAAACTGCAATCGACACAGCTATAAATGGCTCTTGTGAATACACAGCTCAATTGAGCCATGGATTGACTGTCAAAACAAATATGGGAGTAACATAATAAGTCAGGATCACACACACACACATACACACCTATCTGTATATGTAGAAGATTAAAGTAATGTTTTATGTACAACACAGACGTGTACAGCAAATTTCCATTAACAGAGATCACAGGGAACAGCTGACTGACCAATATATCAAAAATGTCTAGAAATACATCTTGTGTATATTTTGCTTTATTTGTAACCTCTGATCTGCTTATACACTGTATAGGTAGTTACATATTTATGCACTGGATTTGTACACTTATTTAATTATGTTGCTGCCATCTCAGTTTGGCTGAACAATAAAAAATATTGATGAAAAACTGCCACACTTTTGTAATATTTTTGTATAGCCATACATTCAATAGAAACGTATTTAATTTTAAGTTGTTCAGGTTTTTCCTTTTCAATTTAGTTTTTTTTTTGTAAGCAATATTGAGAAACTGGAAAATAGTGTCTTGAATTACAGCAAACAATATATTTTTAATGAGTGGCATATTTTACGCTGTACTATGAGGCTACGAAAGTAAATTATCAGGTAGGAGGTATTATTATGAGTAGCAGAATGTACTCAACACAACCTGCAATAAATAAACAATTGTTATTTTTACGCCAGGACTCCCCTCCCGAACAATTGGCATGGTGTGATTAATGACGGTTCAGATAGGGTGTTGCACCTAAAACCTGAAGACTGAAACTACTGCACCTTTCGTTGGTCTGATTTAACAACATGCAACTTCTAGCTGCTGACACCTGCATCCGCTCACCACAATAAACTCTGGCACAAAGCTGTAAAAACCTGGCCACATGTCTTTTCAACCCTTCCAAATAATCTTGTTTTGACATGAATAATAAACAGTAGATTCTCACACAATAATGAAAATCATGCATAACTACTGAGCAGGGCTGTTTTTCCTGTGTGCATCTTTGTCCCCACAGACAGATAAATGTTACTACATTTAAAATAAATTGGTATTATCATCATGCTTTCTCATGCGATAAACAATGCACATCTATTGTGACAGTTTTGTGGTTTACACTTTGTTTTAGTTTAGTAAAAGTGACACAACTAATTTATCAGAATTTAGTAGCCAGGACAAAAACATCATAAATATTGTTGTTTTTATTAAACTTACTCTGATGTGCTGGAAATGTGCCAAAAAATAAACAGAACATCACTCTTACCTCAAAAGGTTTGTTTTGTTTAACGACACCACTACATCACATTGATTTAACAATCATCGGCTATTGGATGTCAAACATTTGGTAATTTTGACAGACTCTTAGTGAGGAAACAGGCTAAATTTTTCCATTAGTAGCAAGGGATCTTTTATATGCACCATCCCACAGACAGGATAGTACATACCACAGCATTTGATATACCAGTCGTGGTGCACTGGCTGGAACGAGAAATAATCCAATGGGCCCACCAACAGGGATTGATCCCAAGTGAATGCTTTAGCACTGAGCTACGTCTCGCCCCCACACTCTTATTTCAAGTTTACATTATTCTTAAAGATGTTCATGCCTTATTCTTATATACCCGTAAGTTTAAATCCTTAGAGATGCATGTCGTAAATAAAATATCAACTGAATGCTCGTATATTATTCCTTGTCTCTGTTACATAAGGTTCCTTGTCTGTACAGCACCAAGGCTGCGTTTAAAGGAGTGTTTTCTTCTGCAGGTCTCATTCACAGGATATCATTTATTTATTTCTACTGTCTTAAAGGGGAAGTACTACTATAGAGAATGACCCGTCATCTGGAACCTGAAGCCATGCTGAGATGAACTCTGACAATCATGCCCGTCAGATAACATCTGCCTTGGGGGTTGCCTTGTTCCATCAAGAAATAACAACCCTGTCATTATCTCAACTTGACTCTGCATGTAACATGTATTCAGTGGCCACCTTCACCCAGGAATTTCTACAAGGGTAATTAACATATAAACCAATATGTACTTGGCAGGAAATCATTGACACCATGCTACAGTGGGAAAACACCAGTAAACAGTAATTTGACATACAGGTTTGCCATTTGTCATGTTCCATCATCACTTGGACAAAAAGGAAAGAAATGATTAACAATACCTCAGCACATAGTACATTAAGACTGAAAACCATTGTTTCCACATAGCTTATTTTTACTGAATATAATATACACTTTCCCACAGCCAAGATAGCATATTCACAGCATTATTCACCAATTCTATAATGCAACATTAAGCATTTTTTATACCCCATGTAACATTTTGTAATGTTGAGACCACTACCCTCCCCCCCCCCCCCCCACCACACACACACTAAAATTACATAACATTCATCAATACTCCCTGGCCACCTTGTTATCTCTGTCATTATGATGTAATTTGACAATGTTACTGCATTTTTTTGGCTGTATTTATCTTTGTTTGGCTTACTGGATAAAAAAATCATTTGTTTGAACAAAATAACAATTGGCTGCATTTTACTATACAAAATTACAAAATAATTATAAAACACCTCCTTCCTCCCATAATATATTGTGACACATCCCATAATAACCCCACCTCCTCACCTAGAGCATTACTTAATTGCTGAATGTCACCATATACACTAGTCATGATGCACTGGTCGGAATGGGAAATCAACCAATGGGTCCATCATTAAATCCCATCACATTCTAGGTGAGCAAAACCAGTGAGCTACAATTTCAAGACTATGTGGAATTAGAAAGAAAATTTGGCCTAATGGTCAAAAGGTTTTGGGATCAATTCCCTTCAATGGACTTAATCAGCATTTTAGCTTTCCATCCAGTGCTTCATTAACCAGAACATGGATATTGTCCTGAACATGTAAACAGAAGATCACCTTGCTGTTGCTGGTGCAGTTACAACATATCTGGAATTTTGTTAAGATCACGTACATCATTTGTATTTATTGCCGGTTAGGCAATACAAATGTCAAATATAAAGTTTACAGAATTGTCTTTTAATGATCATAAAATATTCAAGGCTTAAGAATTTAGTGGCAAAACATGATTCAGAAAAACCTCAAGCTGGGTATATGACTACATGGAAAATTATTTCTCTTTTTAGCATCCTATTAATTTTTAACTTCTATAGTTTTATAACAAAATAAATACACTGTGAAGTATGTAGTATAGGTTGGAAATAAAAAACAATGATTTAACATTTTTTAATGATAGGGAAAAAGGGTTTTCCTTTTTCCCTATTTATTTTTAAAATCAAATTTGCATAAAGAAAAGCTGGAAATAGAAAGCTTTCTGTGGGTTTTTAGCAGTTTCTTCACTGCACATGTAACAGTACTCCAGAGTGTGAGTAATCAAGTGAATGTTAGGAACTCAATCCAAGCTTCAAGCATTTTCCCCGAGCCTGATCAGGTAAAGAGCTGCGAGTCTCTGCTTAATACCATGGCAAATCAAATTTGAATTGACGGAGAAAAGCTTCATCAATTCACAGACACATATCTGGGACCAGCTTCCTCCATTACAAATAATGAAATTATGTGTCAGTAATTTCCATGCCAGATCTATGAAAGCTCCCCAAAGTGAAATGCAGCCAATGCCAGCTAACGAGGCCTTGCGCTCGGAGACAGATGAGGGATTTCCGAACATGGCCTGTGCACCGTTGTTCAGCCATGCAGAGACCACAACCCACATCTTGACCCATGCTAGTAACAAGATTGAATCCTGCAGCAAGGGATCTATCAACATGATCAAGCCATTAAAATCTAAGAAAGAGAATCATGGGAGATTTTTGTGGCCAGCAATATCAATGAGATTGCCTTGGGAGTCGAGGAGGATAATACCAAGAAAGTGTAGCAATACACTTCTAACAATGGCCAAAGCCCGAGGGAGTGCCAAATTGATGGCTACGAGATCTTTACGCTTTCTTGGCCCCAGGTTTAGTTCAATATTCTAAATTGAAGCTTAACACCATGAGCACAAACTGGAAAATTACAAAAACACCGCACCATCGAGGGAATAATTTAATACATTTAACCAATTTTCCCGTATTCCAGTGGGATCTATCGGCACTTTCTTCACAGTCAGCAAGACCCAAATCAATACTATCGTCTCTCAGAAAGCTCAGTAGTCGTCTTTTTTTCCCCACTCTCTACTGCACTGTTCAGTTCACTACATGGCTTCAGGTCACTCACATATGTGAGGCTATTTATTAACATATAATTTAATTCTATGCATAAGTCTAATTCAATGCATTAAAATAGATTAGCAATTTTTAACTTTATACATTTACTTGTAAATTCAATCATGTTCTATTAAAATATGGGTTGAAAATTAATGCAGTTAAGAATGGAACAAGGAGAATTTGCTCCATTGTGCAATGGTTGGAATGGGAAATTACCTAATGAATCGATCGAGGAAAATGGATTCTATGACCCACTGTACATGGTGATAATAGACAGGTTGGATGGACATCTCCTGGCCTTTAGACTGTATTTTAAGAGTCTAAACTGAGAGACAATAAGGAACACCTGCTCTATTGTGCAATGGTTGGAATGGGAAATTACCTAATGAATCGATCGAGGAAAATGGATTCTATGACCCACTGTACATGGTGATAATAGACAGGTTGGATGGACATCTCCTGGCCTTTAGACTGTATTTTAAGAGTCTAAACTGAGAGAGAATAAGGAACACCTGCTCTATTGTGCAATGGTTGGAATGGGAAATTACCTAATGAATCGATCGAGGAAAATGGATTCTATGACCCACTGTACATGGTGATAATAGACAGGTTGGATGGACATCTCCTGGCCTTTAGACTTGTCCAAGAGTCTAAACTGAGACACATATACACCTGCAGTGAACAATTTCGACAGCAAAGAGTTCCTGCTACACAAGGTATTGATTCAATACTTGTCACATTTTGTATGAATAACGAGGCAATCGATCCTCAACACGAACCTTTGTCCATCACCATGCTGAATCCACTTACAAAAATATTCCGAGTACACAGCAACACAGGCAAGGGAGATAATGGATCAATTACTTTAATAAATGTATTATTCGAGATGATTATTCTTGTAATAAATAAATTTAGGCTGACAACACTGCAATTCAGCTGGCTGAATAGCTGTGCAAGTTAATGAGAGATTTTCGCCTCCAAGCACTGCTTCAAAGCCGCTGGCCTAGACGGAATTGGATTTTAAATGCTTGGTTTGTTTAGAGCAAGGTTTATGATCACTCAGAAATTGTAATCAAGTTAATGGCAAAATTATGGTGCATAATTCAGTCCCATTGTGGTGCTTTTAAAGATGTAATAACATCAATGTGCATGCCTGATTTTATTAGTGAGCAATTTCAAACACCAGTGACACAAGGCACTGAAAACCTCCATAAGGGAGGTAACCCACGTTTTATGGGAAACAAATGAATGTTTAACACCACCCATGTGGCTACTCAGCAGCAATTAATGTCTTGACATAAGGCAACAGTGACACTGGCTCCAAAGAATGACAGAAGAAACTTGCCAGAGTGGCATAGCTACTTACGCCTTCTAATTAGTTTCAAGTGGCCTTTCCATATTATATTTCTATGAATAAATAATATACAAGTGACAGAGGAAAAAGGCGTGCATTTACAATAGCCAGCATCATCAAAACTTGTTAATACTGCATGTGTTTTTCTCTCCCCAAAAAGGCCAATAATTTTTTTTTTAACACATCAGGTCAACATCCAAAAACATCTTTTGCTTTCAACAGTGTTAGTAAAAAACAACCCAGTCTTATTTTTTTTTTTTTTTTTTTTTTTTTTTAGCCGTAACATTTTTTTAAAATTATACACTCTGACTGTCCAACCCACTACTAAAATGATAGGTTAATTTACAGCTAACATAAATAAAAAAAATAGTCGTAACAATTACCAACAGTGTTATTTTACTGGTAGAGAAAATGAGTTCTAATCAGAAACTTAGAAGCATAATGGGTAAAATTATAATATTCCACCTCATCTCTATAGCAACCTAATTGTAGCAAAAATTGAATTACTCTTGGAAATACCAGATTCCCATAAAGCAAAAATTTGATCCTACCATCAGCAGACAATAACAATTACCATTTTAATTTTTGACAAATGTTATGGGAAGTTTATGATCCTGCAATATGAGCCATTTATCGGAGGAAGCTAAAACAGTTAGACATCCACTGGGAGCCCTATATCTGCGTGAATTAATGTAGATGAAGGGCGATTATTGTCTTCTGGGCAGGAAATTGGATACCATCGCAAAAAGGATTGATTAGAGCTTGAAATTACCATTACTTGTCAACACAATTTGATTCAGTTTATTGTGTACAATTTTGTAGGAGTCCATAGGCCTATCGATTCCAATGGATGGCAATGCAGACATTTAATGCGACATGATGTGTGAACAATATTTCCGGAGTTCCGGCTACATCTTCATTCGAATGTAACGAGCTGCCATTAATTCAACACAGGCAGATTTATTTCATTTTAGACGATTAAACATGGTAACTGTACAAATGCATTATTGGGCATCAACATTGTCGTTTCCTAGCAACGAAATGGAGAAAAAGACAATAGAATACAGAGAAATATTAATGTTTGACATTACGAGGGCTATAAAACATTTTAAGTAATCATCTGGGACTGGCATTTTAATCCAATTCATGTGTTTTCAGGACCGATAGCCTAATTAAACACAGAAGGTAATTACCGTTAAATAGAGGACATTAGTGTACTAATGATTATGGGACATTTTCACTTGGTCACAACTTACAGAATACAAACACGCTATTCACAATGATATTTAATTATTTTATATCAGTGGCTGTTTAACACAGGTTCAACTATATGAGGATATATATCCTAATTCTAACTACATAACATTATTAGAAAGAAACAAAACAAAAAACTCCAAAAACCCCCATATCCAAAAGTTAACTGTAAGTATGGAGTAACTTTAACCAATGCAAAAAACAAATGTTGAAGTCAAAGTTTATTTTGTTTAATGCCACCACTGAAGCACACTGAATATTAATCATTGGCTTTTGGATGTCAAATATTTTGACAATTCTGACATACAATCTTACGAATTAAAATTTGCGTTGCTTAACGACACCATTGATTGATTAATCATCATGGTACATTTGGTAATTTTGACATAGTCTTAAGAAAAAAAAGAGAGCTATACACACCTTCCCAAGCAAGACAATGCATACTATAGCCTTTCATATACTAGTCTTGGAGCATTGGTTGGAATGAGAAAACCCCCAATATAAGAATGAGTTTGATCCTCCAACCAAAGCACATTTGCATGACCAATCACTAAACTTCTTGCACCACTCGGTTAAAAATAAATAGCACACGACAATGTAAATAAATTATCAATCAACACAGCAGTAAATTAATCAAAGAATAATTCACCTAAAAAATACACAAGTAAATGAATTATAGATGTATTACTCAAGCAAAATTGCCAAGAGATTCTATGTAAAAATATGTGCTTATTGTGGGAAGTTGTGCAAGTCAAAAACAAAGAAAAGCAGGTATGTGGCATGGATAGCCACAACAGACAAGCACCTGTCATAGTTGGCGAGTCAGGGACTGGGATGTGGAGGTGGACAGCAAAATATATTGAAAGATAAGAAGAGTTGCCAGACTGGGTAGAAAATGAAATGCAATTCACAAGAGACACAGGATTAAAAAAACACACACCCAAAACCCCCACCAAAAGCCCCAAACAAAACAAAGGACAGCAACACACACATACACACTCTTCCATTGTCTTCTACTTCCATTTGAAAAACTAAACAGTTTATAGTTCATGAAATATACAAAGAAAACAGTAATGCAATATACAAAAATAATTACAAAACATACCTGATTTTTTTAAAGAGTAAATAGGTTTTATTAAATAATAATAAAAAAATAAAAAAAAATATATTTTCTAGTTTTCCCCACTGTTCCATGTCATACTGCCGTATATACATTGATTAAAAAAAAAAATATATATATATATATATATATATATATACATATAAGTTTTTTCCACTGTTCCATGTCATACTGCAATAAAATCGATGCCTGTTTGTGCAAATTAATCAGATCAACATGTTACCACAATAAACAAGCATTTTATGTGGCACACGTGCAGGTGTGATACAGACCGACTGAGGCGTGACAAGACCTAGAAATGGATTCCAGTGATCAAATGACATGCAGCCTTTCTCTCCGTATCAGTTCGTCAAACCCACAGAGCAGAGAAGGTTAACATAAAATAATATGGCATTGTCCCATTCATAATGGCTGTAAATTGAAATGTTTCCTGATAGCAGAACTTGCATCCACAGCTGTTGCAGTGCGTAACACTGATCCATACAGATATTCATGTATGTTACTGTTATTAATGTGCCGAGACACAATGGCAACAGATATGCGTAAATTTCAATACAACGCTGTAAACAAAATGTCGCATGCATATGATCAAATTCAGCTATATAATGTTACACCAAGGAAAGCACTTCTAACAAAAACTTCTGTTAACTATCTCGACATATTTAATACTTCAAACCTAGTTTATTAACATAATCTTCTATTAACATCTGCAAACTAACTCGAAATATTTAACACTTCAAATCTAGTCTATTAACACAATCTTAAATCTAAAACACTGTTTATCTCCTAATCTTAAATCTAAAACACTGTTTATCTCCTAATCTTAAATCTAAAACATATCTCCTTCAAACACTGTTTATCTCCTAATCTTAAATCTAAAACACTGTTTATCTCCTAATCTTAAATCTAAAACACTGTTTATCTCCTAATCTTAAATCTAAAACACTGTTTATCTCCTAATCTTAAATCTAAAACACTGTTTATCTCCTAAAATCTACTGTTTATCTCCTAATCTTAAATCTAATCTTCTTAAATCTAAAAACTGTTTATCTAATCTTAAATCTAAAACACTGTTTATCTCCTAATCTTAATCTAAAACACTGTTTATCTCTAAAATCTAAAACACTGTTTATCTCCTAATCTTAAATCTAAAACACTGTTTATCTCCTAATCTTAAATCTAAAACACTGTTTATCTCCTAATCTTAAATCTAAAACACTGTTTATCTCCTAATCTTAAATCTAAAACACTGTTTATCTCCTAATCTTAAATCTAAAACACTGTTTATCTCCTAATCTTAAATCTAAAACACTGTTTATCTCCTAATCTTAAATCTAAAACACTGTTTATCTCCTAATCTTAAATCTAAAACACTGTTTATCTCCTAATCTTAAATCTAAAACACTGTTTATCTCCTAATCTTAAATCTAAAACACTGTTTATCTCCTAATCTTAAATCTAAAACACTGTTTATCTCCTAATCTTAAATCTAAAACACTGTTTATCTCCTAATCTTAAATCTAAAACACTGTTTATCTCCTAATCTAAATCTAAAACACTGTTTATCTCCTAATCTTAAATCTAAAACACTGTTTATCTCCTAATCTAAAATCAGGAAGGAAATGTTTTATTTAATGACACACTCAACACATTTTAATTATCGATATATGGCATCGGACATATGGTTAAGGACCACACAGATATAGAGAGAGGAAACCCGCTGTCGCAACTTCATGGGCTACTCTTTTCGATTAGAAGCAAGGGATCTTTTATATGCACCATCCCACAGACAGGATAACACATACCATGGCCTTTGATATACCAGTTGTGGTGCACTGGCTGGATCGAGAAATAGCCCAATCGGCCCACCGACAGGGATCGATCCCAAACCGACTGCGCATCAAGCGAATGCTTTACCCCTGGGCTACGTCCCGCCCCTAATCTAAAATCAGCTTCACAGTGAAATTATCATGAATGTTTTTAAACAAAAAACTATTATCTTTGCAGATCTGTGTATCAGCAACTATATATACAAACAGTATTACATAATTACTGATTGCCATTGTGGTCCCCGGTAGTTGTTTAAAAAAACCCCAAATTAATTACTTTAAGTTTGTTAATTTACAAAAAGGGACATTACCATGGAATCAAATTTTTGAGCATGGTGTATGAAATTAAATGTAACAGCCATCCATGAACGTATCAACAAGTTATTGCAATTTAAAACTATATATAACAACAAAACAATACACAAGTTAAATTTTAAGTTTGTTTTGTTTAACTACACCACTAGAACATGTTGATTAATTTAATTATCGTCTAATGAATGTCAAACATTTCGTAATTCCAACATGTAGTCTCAGAGGAAACCCGCTACATTTGTCCTAATGCAGCAAGGGATCTTTTATATGCACCATCCCACAGACAGGAAAGCACATACCACAGCCTTTGACCAGTTGTGGTACACTGGCTGGAACGAGAGAAAAACAATCAGTTGAATTGATCAACCGAGGTGATTCGATCCTGCGACGCAAGCACCTCAGGTGAGCACTCAACTGACTGAGCTAAATCCCGCCCCTTTAAACAAACAATACACAAAGACTGAGGACCAGAAACAAATGAACATGTGATCATGAAAGATAAAAAATAAAATTAATTGAACTTAATTTTAATCAACACTTTAAAGCCACCGACTAGCTTTTGAGATACATATCTTTTCTGTTTGGCATAAAATGTATTTTAACTCACTACAAACACTATGGTGAACAAAAACAGATTGGATTTATCCAATTTAATCAGTTTAACTTACCGTAATCATTTAAGTATATCATAATGTTTAATTCAATGGTAAAATGCTGTAATGGCCAAAACTATTTTACACTGGCTAGTAACCAGGGCCAATGTCTTTAACTTCATTTGAACCAAAGAAAGATGATATCAGACATAAAATAAAATCCCTTTGTGCTGACTCGAACTATGTTTTGTTGCTTACCATTAAGCCAAGCACCATAAAAAAGAAAGAACCTTCTTTTACCATATGTTTGACATCAATACTTTATTTTTACTCCTGATTATCAGAAATGATCATGTCTAATTTAATTGTAGTAATTAATACCTGTTTCTCGGTTTCAACACCTTCAACACCTTCGTCACGTGACAAACTGGCTCCGACTGCAGCACCTTTGTCACGTGACAAACTGGCCCCGACGGTCTCACTTCCAACAGAACACTCCCTGCTCATATCAGACTGAGCCCACCTCACTCAGGAATCAATTAATGAGTCAATTAATGAGTCAATAAATCAATCAGTGAACAACATCCTCTGTAATGTCATTCACAGCAGGGATTAAAAAAACCCACCATCTCACCAATATACAAAATACAGCAGGGTTTTTTTCTTACATATTACACACAAAAGCCCTAACAGTGTAATCATTGATCCATCTGATGTGTACTTCAGTTCAGTGATGGCTGCCGTGGTTTCAACTCATCTGCAGCCACTCTTTCAGCTGAGAAATTACTTGTCAGCCGAATAGCTCTGCTCTGTTATCATAAACCTCAATTTATGGGGGCGACTGCAACAGATATCGAACTGGGCCTCATGGCGAGTCTTGCACAGAATGTTAACATGACTAAATATCAGGGGCCTTTCATAAATGATTAAAGCAGCAGAGAAAATTGATAGCAGTTAGATGCATTCATCAGATCTCAATGCTCCAATGCTGCAGCAACAAAAAGGAAAAAAATTTCTTAAAGGGCCCGCAGCACTATAAAAAAATATTACGCAAAGGCAAAACTGCCCATCTGGAATGTTGCTCGAGTTTTCCTTGTAAGGCAGCAATGAAAGGCATGATTGTATAGAATGCAGCGCACAATATTGTCATTATTATTCAGAAAATATCAAAAGGGTTTTGCAAAGCAAAGATTAAAACATGGAATAGAAAGAGTGGCACAGTGTGGCGGAGTGCCAGCGAGAACACAGCTGCAACCCATTCTGTGGCCGGCCTCACAAGCAGGTCCCTTTTCTCAACTCTCCAACACAGACAAAAATTAAACCAAACACATCGACAACCCAGATTGTAAAGCGACCTTGCGTGAACTGTATAAATATTGTCCCTAAACACTTTTTGAAGCCTGCTACACATTTACGGCCAACTCAGCTATGAAAACTTTTGTCGAGTGCCTCTCAATGGCAACAAATGAGCAGAGGATGAAAACGTGAATAGCTTCCATATTGACTATTTGATATTTTTATGGCAAGCAGCTGGAAATATTATTCCATATTCAGGCACAGAACCTTTCACGTGTCAACAATTTACAGTGTCATGGTGCAAACAAACTGTCCACTAATGTTGACTTATGCCATCAAGTAGCTATGGGCCAAGACCAATAAGTCTCAGGAACACAACAGCCCAGATTTATCGCGGTTTTCTCAATGGTTGCCCATTAGGTGCACTCAGAACAGCTAATAATTTACCTGATGCCAGGTATATTAATTACTAGAAAAAACCCAACTTGCACCTTTGCAATGCTCAACATTTTACAAAGAATTACAGGTAATGTTTGTGGTGTCACAGCGTTCTTTCAGCAATAGCTTTGAGAGTATTACACATGTGAACAAACAAATAAATATATAGTGAATAGCCACTAGCCATGGGATCAGTGATTTAAAAAATTTACTAGCCACAAATACAAATTCACTAGCTCTACTTTACTCAAGTTAATACAATTGTACTAAATAATAGTAATAATCAGATATGTCACCTAAAGGGGGAGATAAAGCTTAAAACACTAACATTGGGGGTGTGTGTGCAGGATATTCATATTTACAAAATTGTCTCAACTGCATTTGACTTCTTTTTTTCATTAGCCGTCGGACATGGCAATAATAGTTATTTACTAGACCAACATTGAATATCACTAGCCATGGGAGTGGGGCTACCACAATCTAGAAGCCTTGCCCCAGCACAAACTGTTATCTATACATACAGTAACATTATAACAGTGAGGAGAATACAACAATGTGTCAGTAATGGATTAATAAACAATATAGACTGAACCAATGTCCGATATTATATATATATATATATATATATATATATATATATATATATATATATACTGAACAAAAAAAGAAACTTCCGATTTGTACATATAATATTTGTTGTGTTAAAGAATTCATTGTGTAATGAAATTATATAGGTAGTATTAGCCTTGACCTGTATTATCAGGATTCATGAATTTTATCGATTATTTTTGCACTGTTAATCGTCAACAACGTGAAATTCAATTTGCACATGCATGCATGGTTCGACATGTCCCGTGTAGTATTCGGTCAATTTGTTTTACTTGTCTTACTGAGATTGTTGTCAAGTGAACGAAAACGCTTCAAAATTTGTAAAAAAATTAATGTTTTTTTACATTGTAGCATTTTTAGTATGCCAAGAATACCCAATAATTTACGCGAACGGGCGATTGGCATGCTTGATGCTGGCATGTCGACAGAAGACGTTGCATGGGTTGTTGGGAGTTCTAGTCGAGCGATACGAAATCTTTGCGTAAGATTTCGAACGACAGGAAGCATCAACGACTTGCCACGTCGTCGACGTCCGCATGTTACAAGGCGTGGTCAAGACTGCTATATCATGAACACGCATTTGCGCAATCGATTCCAAACTGCCACTGCTACTGCTGCTAACACACCTGGGCTTCATGATAACCGAATCAGTGGGCAAACTGTTCATAATTGTCTGCGAAAGAATGGTTTACATGCACGACATCCTTACGTCGGATGCGTTTCAACGCAATGTCATCATCAAAATCGTCTTAATTGGGCACGTGTACACACTCGTTGGATACAGCGACGCTGGAATACCATTCTTTTTTCGGATGAATCCAGATTTTCTTTACAATGTGGTGATGGCAGGGTGCGCGTCTACCGTAGGAGAAATGAACGCTATGCTGACTGTTGTGTTCTTGAACGAGATCGTTTCGGGGGTGGGGGTTGTGTCATGGTCTGGGCAGCCATTGCCCATGGTTATCGTTCACCACTAGTTGTTATTGATGGCAATTTAAATGCTCTCTCATCACGTCATTCCTTTGTTCCATAACAATGCCAACATCTCGATTTTTCAGCATGATAATGCCACCTCTCATACAGCTAGAGACACTGTAAATTTTCTTAGGACAAATAACATTGATTTCATTGATGACTGGCCCGCTAAAAGTCCTGATCTCAACCCCATCAAGCATGTCTGGGATAGTCTGGACAGATGATTGAGGCGTCGTCCCAACCCACCCGCTAACGTCAACGAACTTCGTCAAGCGCTCATTCAGGAATGGAACAATATTCCACAGGCAGAAATCAACACTTTAGTCAATTCTATGCACCTGCAATTTACTGCAGTGGTCAATTCATGAGGTGGTCATACCCGTTATTAAGTGGGTTTTTTTTTTTTTTTTACCCCCTACCACACTTAGTCAAAATTTCTCCCAGTTTCTGTTAACCTATGGTCATGATTTTTGCACCAAACGATGCATCATGGAACACTCTTTAAACGCATATATAACAATTATTCCCCCGGTTTGTTTTCATCAAGTTATGTTCAAGCAAAGTTAGCAGAAGTTTCTTATTTTGTTCAGTATATATATATATATATATATATATATATATATATATATATATATATATATATATATATAGACACACACACACACACACACAGTCAAACCTGTCTTAAGCGGTCAGTCAAAGGAGTAGATAAAAGTGGCCGCTTAAAGACAGGTGGTCGCTGATTACAGGCTGCCACATATAGAGTCTTTAAAACGTGTTTCACCATCTGTACTGCTAATTGATAGATGTGTGCTTCACAGTTGATAATAAATCAACTTTTGACATGTCGCCTTCTTCAGAAAAAAAATGAAACCAAAATGTATTAAATTAACCGTTCTCAACAAAGTTTATTTTCTTTTTCCATTTAATTATTTAATTCTTACTTCATGCGGTGCATTGTCATAGTAGCCTAAGTGAATTAGATATATTCCAAGTCATGCTTTCTTAATTGATACACAGTTGAGATGTCAGGACTGAAAGGGTACTAGTATTCCTGAAGGTGTGAAGATCGGTTATTTGCTGAACCTGATCGTTGTTGTTAAAATATCCCTTTTATATAACAGTAAACGTTTAATGTGGCTGCTTAATACAGGTATTTTAGCGATTCAGGATCTGATTTAGGTGGCTGCTGGCTGTGTTAAACAGGTGGCTGCTTATTACAGGTGCATTTACATTATAAATTGTTTGGGATAGAAAAAAGTGGCTGCTTAAGGCAGGTGACCGCTGATTACAGGTGGCCGCTAGGACAGGTTTGACTGTATATATATATTTATTAAGAGTCAGGTGTACATCTTCTTCTTTTTTTAAATAAATTTTTTTTGTAGACTGCAACAGCCTTTACAAAAACAATTAATTCAAGTTTCTTAAAAAAATAATAAAAAATGTTTATTGTTATCTCTGGTAACCTAAACATTAGTATAGAACATCTTAGAATATATGACGTGGCCCACAACTGGAGAAGCAATATTATTATACTGTGGAGTATTGCTATGTTGACATATTATGTGCAATTAAAACAGCATGGTATCACTTGGCCCACCACTGCAAAACCATTCAAACCTGTCATAACATAAGAACACAACATCATAAAACCCTTATCTAGCTTCTAATGGCTTGACATGCTGGTGCAATTGAATAACCATCAGCTAAAACCCATCACCCATGGTTAAATATGTGCTTCAGGTTCAACATGTAACAAGGAATAAAAAATAAAAAAAAGGCTGTGTCAAAACAGTCTGCATGTTACTTGTAATTGAGAATAATTGGGAAACAGGGCAGGAATGTACAGCCCAGATTTCCTGGCTTTTAAATGCACACAAACCTGTCAAGAACACCCATGAGAAATTCTTATGCAGCTGATAATGCAGTATCCAACTCCATAGCAGAGTATTTCACATGATGTGCAGTCGTAGGACCAAACTTAATCAAAGAACTTAATCTCACCCTGTCCATTCCAAACCTAATCAAAGAACTTATCTCACCCTGCCCATTCCAACCCTAACCAAGAACTTATCTCACCCTGCCCATTCCAACCCTAACCAAAGAACTTATCTCACCCTGCCCATTCCAACCCTAACCAAGAACTTATCTCACCCTGCCCATTCCAAACCTAATCAAAGAACTTAATCTCACCCTGCCCATTCCAACCCTAATCAAGAACTTAATCTCACCCTGCCCATTCCAACCCTAATCAAAGAACTTATCTCACCCTGCCCATTCCAACCCTAACCAAGAACTTATCTCACCCTGCCCATTCCAACCCTAACCAAAGAACTTTATCTCACCCTGCCCATTCCAACCCTAATCAAAGAACTTTATCTCACCCTGCCCATTCCAACCCTAATCAAAGAACGTATCTCACCCTGCCCATTCCAACCTTAATCAAAGAACATATCTCACCCTGCCCATTCCAACCCTAATCAAAGAACTTATCTCACCCTGCCCATTCCAACCCTAATCAAAGAACTTATCTCACCCTGCCCATTTCAACCCTAATCAAGAACTTATCTCACCCTGCCCATTCCAACCCTAATCAAAGAACTTATCTCACTCTGCACATTCCAACCCTAATCAAAGAACTTATCTCACCCTGCCCATTCCAACCCTAATCAAAGAACGTATCTCACCCTGCCCATTCCAACCGTAATCAAAGAACTTATCTCACCCTGCCCATTCCAACCCTAATCAAAGAACTTATCTCACCCTGCCCATTCCAACCCTAATCAAAGAACTTAATCTCACCCTGCCCATTCCAACCCTAATCCAACCCTAATAAAGAACTTAATCTCACCCTGCCCATTCCAACCCTAATCAAGAACTTAATCTCACCCTGCCCATTCCAACCCTAATCAAAGAACTTATCTCACCCTGCCCATTCCAACCCTAATCAAGAACTTAATCTCTCTGTGGCAAAGTGCATGTGAAATATTATTTACTGTCAATCAAATAGAACATAACTAATTAATGATGTAGGATATCGGCTTTATCCTGTGACGGTAAGAATGGGAAATTCTGCGAGGCTTGCCAAGCTGAATTTCTTATTCGGCCTGAACAGGATGACACCGATATCCAACGTCATTAACTAGTTATTATCTTTATCCTGCAGACCATAAAACATATGGGGAAAAGCTATTATTTCTGTTATTTCAGCTGATGACCTTGAGGTTAAATAGGTGATTTTGTAATGTAGCTGTGTGTGACATCACACGAGTGACATCAAAAGTCATATTCTGCTACTATAAGTATATGACTTTGCTTTACCTGTTATCATAATCTGTCAACAGAAATGATGGCTGCAGAATAAAATAGCATATGACAAGTTACTTTTATGAATTATTATATACCTGATGCCTAATTATTTTAGGGAAACATTTTTAATGTAGATGGTTTTGTTTAAACATTTAAACCGGCCTCGGTGGCGTAGTGGTTAGGCCATCGGTCTACAGGCTGGTAGGTACTGGGTTCGGATCCCAGTCGAGGCATGGGATTTTTAATCCAGATACCGACTCCAAACTCTGAGTGAGTGCTCCGCAAGGCTCAATGGGTAGGTGTAAACCACTTGCACCGACCAGTGATCCATAACTGGTTCAACAAAGGCCATGGTTTGTGCTATCCTGCCTGTGGGAAGTGCAAATAAAAGATCCCTTGCTGCTAATTGGAAGAGTAGCCCATGTAGTGGCGACAGCGGATTTCCTCTTAAAATCTGTGTGGTCCTTAACCATATGTCTGACGCCATATAACCGTAAATAAAATGTGTTGATTGCGTCGTTAAATAAAACATTTCTTTCTTTCTTTCTTTAAACATTTAAAATTATTTATTAGTGGTTTTACTAAGTGGATTCGGGAAATTACAAGAGTATTCTTAAACAAACTGTAGACATAAGTATGTACCCTGTACAGTTTTATTTAACAGTTTCTTAATAAGGATTAGTACTAATATTAGCAACCATAAGCTTTCCACCCATATCACTTACATGCCACTAAAAGCACTTGACCTCAATTTAGCTTTCAATCCTTACCAACAATCATACATACTGGTGTCGATTAAACCTCGTCTATTACTTGAAATATATCAAGTACATGTATATAAGCTTGTCATGACTAACATGTTTTTTCACTCCCAATTACCAATATAGAGCTATAGAGCTACTTCCCAATTACAAGTAAGCATATACCAAACACTAGTAGTCAGAGTAAAGGTAAAATGACAAAGAATAAATTATACCGTATATTGCCATGTATTAGCCGACTCTGTGGATAAGCCAATCCCTTTGCCACTCAATATCTGGTACAAAAAGGTTGGTATGATGTATAAGTTGACTCAACTTTTATGTAGTTGAAATGGGGGAAAATGTATCAAGATAATGTCGGTTTCGTGTCATACAGTTCAGTCAATCGCATGAATTTGTTTTGGTGAACCAATCAAAGTACAATGTACAAAAACTATTTTTAAAAACATTTCAAGAAAGCTAAAAAAAAAAAAGTTTATAAAAAAATCTCCTAATATGGGACAACATGCGTTGTTCTGTTCTATTATTTTATTTCTTGATTGAATCAATCACTAGCTGATAAATGTAGTTTCACTTTTATACGGTGGTGTAAGTATTATTTAAAACCCATGATAGATAATTGCAATGATAACACTACCTCTTGTGTTCTATGTGGTGATGGGTCTAATAAAACACAGCGATATATGGTAACCTACCAAGACATGATCATAAATAACATAGTAGATATCTACATGTGCTACTAATAGGTGGGGTTTTTTTTAAAGTTTCAGGTATACAGATTGTAATTCAACAAAGTAATTGTCTCCTGTTTTGTTGTTGTTTTTTTAACTCGAATTCTGCATTTAAGACATTACAATGTGTGCTTAATTCAAAAGCTATCCTCATGGGACAACTTATGTATTTAACACCACCACTTTAATTTATATGTCACTACTTGAAGTTTTATTTTCAAGGCATTATAGCAGAAAATATATATTAAAATAACCTATAGAATTAACAACACACGTCGGATTCATACACCCAGTCAAACAACAAGTAATGACAACAAAAGCCAGTGCTACTTACTGCACAAGGGTCTCAACACGCACAAATAATCCAAATGCGATCGGATCCCAAGATTTGTGGAGATAAAAACATATCGAGCTGTCATATTTGCCATCCAATACGGGCAGTAATCCACCTCTTGTGTTCTCCCTAATCATCAACATTCGTCTCAAAGGTGCTGTTCATAATAACGCAAAGCTTGTAATGCACACCTCTCTCCAGCGGAGGCGAGGGGTCAAAGACAGAATTGTGCGATCCTCTCAGAGAGTCATTACAGCCGTACCACCTGATGCGAACCTTGGATGCTCTGTTCAGGCACGGAGATCCTCCGTAATAAGACTCCGCACAAATTACCCCGCGGGACGACATAACTTTTCTCAAATCGGATCTCAAGTCTGTAATTTTACGTCTGAGTGCACTGGCAAATACTAGTGTTGAAAGCACAGCCCTTGAGCTAGCATGGTCTCCAAAATGTTGTTATTAACATGTAGCTGAATTGCGTTCAACTGAAGGAGCATTTAGTTGTCTTGCAATCAGCCTCGGGGTGGCTGGTGTCCACCAAACATTGTTATTAAGGTGGATCGGAGAGGAATCTTTGTGACATTTTGATTGAGGCTCAAAGTCTCTCTCATCTCTCATCCAAAAAGACTGCTGGTTTTAAGGCTTAATGTGCATACTTCAGACATGACCTTTTGTAAATAATGTATATTTTTGAGAAGATCAAGGAGTCTTGCTAGATGGGGAATTTTCCATTTTGAAGTACATGTACACAATGATGGGTAACAAACATACTGATGCTTAGGTGCTTTTATATTTGTGACAATTATTATTTATATAGACAAAAAAAAAAGGTTATTTATTTCAAATTATACCTGGTTGATATTCATAGATGCCAACCTTTACTGATCAACAACTGTAAGACTGTGGACAAAAATCCATAAAAAATCCATAAGCGAGCTGCAAAAGGGCAGGGAACTGATGATTTTAAATTCACGGTAACACAAAAATGAATATCGAGTCTATTAACAAGTACAATTTTGATTAGTGCACATATATCTGCTAGGTGGCACCTCTCGTCCAAAATAAATATGACAAAATGGCCGTTTCCCTGATTTACTAAAGGACAACGAAAATCGTGAAGGAGCATGAAGGATTATGGTAATGAGTAATGTAAAAATAATAATAATGAAAAAAAATAAAAACCTGAAAATGTGTGTTAGCCGTAAGGAATTTGTCCTATGTCCGTAAGACTGTCAAATGCTAAAAAATCCGTAGTCTCACCGGTGATCTGTAAGAGTTGACATGTATGTTGATGTTGCAATTACAAAAAACCCACAAAAACATCATTGAGGGGAATAAATAAATAATAACACGTTATCTTAAAATTACAAAATCAAAGAACGATTTGCTCATGGGTAAATGATGCATACATTTAAATAATGTATTTAAAAAAAATGCTTACGGGGATACATACTACAGACTAGTCAACAAATTCAAAAACAAAAGCAAACTGCTTTAGGGGATGGAATAAATAACACAATTATAGCTGTTGCTTTTGAAATTAAAGAAACAAAATACAACTGTTTGTGGAGAAATAATTTGAACACGTGTACAGAAATAGAGGGTTTATGCTGTTGCTTGGCCAAATGCAAAATTAAAATTGTAATTTGGCGAAAATATTTAATTATTAATTCACCAAAAAGCTAATTTGAAAATCATCTGTCATTTATAGATGTATCACCATTTTGTTCTGTTTGCCTAAATGAACTTGAGTTTGGAGACAGATTTTCTTAACTTCACCAAATTGCTATTATTTTATAGCCTTCAACCTAAATCCTGGACATATACACGTCTTATATCTGTTAAGTTACAAAACAAACATCATTTCTTGTAATGATATACTTACAAGCCTTGGTCTTAGAAAACCCCACCAATCTTCCTTATTTAAGCTCTCAAAGGACATAATTTCATTCCACCAATCTTTCTTGGTTAATCTCTCAAAGGGAATAATTTTAGTCCACAGCAAATAATAATACAATTGGGAACTGCTGATAAGATAATGACACATTCTGTCATGTCCAGGGCAATCATAGCATTACTGCTGCTCAATAACAATACAGAGATGGTCATGACAAATTTCCCCCAATTCATCACAAATGACAGGTAAAGCCTATGCATATCCATGGAATAACTGTCAAGTTTTACGTTTTCTATCACTACCGATGCTATCATCAAAACTATGGGATAAGATACGTCTAAATTATAACAATTATTAAGCAGACTGATGATTACCCAGCTCAAAAGTGTACAATTTAAAAAGTGTTTAGTATTTTATTGGCATTGTCTTGTTTCAAGTAACTGATAACAAATAGGGACGTCCCATGATGATAATTATCATGCTTATCATGCTTTGTGGGTTGATCTGGAAGAGCACATTATTTATACAGATATTCCAGGCAATTTGGGCAAAGTGTGTATAATTATATCTTTAAATATCAGTACTTGAGCTCTTGTCAGAATTAAAAGAACCACGTGGACAAATGCATAGTAGTTATGGTATCTGAACCTTGAAAGATACTAAAAATAGTTCAGGTTATTCAGAGATCATAATAAATCATTTCAAAGTTACTCAAATAGCATACAATAAATCACTTAAGTATTACTCAAAGATAAGTAATTTCAAAATGCTGCTAAATCAAGAGTAAATAAATAATTAAAAGAGTTATTCAAAGATGGCGATAAATGTTTAATGAACAGACGTCTAGGTATTGCATGGTAAAAGCTCCATGTAGAGAGAGAGATATCGGAATAAAAACCTGCAGTCTAGACTAGGAAAGAAAAGGAATGTTTATCGATACTGCAACACACGTTAATCTATGTGTATTAGGTATCTTAACATATAATGATTGCAATACTAGGTTTAGCGAGTAAACAAAAGAAATCTACTGCTGCCCCACACACTACTCTTGTAGATTAACTGCAAGTGTCTAGAAAAGTGAAAGCTCATAGTAAAATGATCCACAATTTGTACGCACAATCCATACGGCAAGGAAGGGTATAGCTCCTTAATGAACACTTCTGGAACACTGTGCCAGACAGGAAATAATCACTACTGCACCGATAAAGAAAGATCCACCGAGTGGAAGTGACCTCTCGGTCTCTTGCTCACCAGCAGAGAAAAAAAAGAAAGAAATATTTTATTTAACGACACACTCAACACATTTTATTTATGGTTATATGGTGTCAGACATATGGTTAAGGACCACACAGATTTTGAGAGGAAACCTGCTGCCGCCACTTCATGGGCTACTCTTACCGATTAGCAGCAAGGGATCTTTTATTTGTGCTTCCCACAGGCAGGATAGCACAAACCATGGCCTTTGTTGAACCAGTTATGGATCACTGGTCGGTGCAAGTGGTTTACACCTACCCATTGAGCCTTGTGGAGCACTCACTCAGGGTTTGGAGTCGGTTATCTGGATTAAAAATCCCATGCCTCGACTAGGTTCCGAACCCAGTACCTACCAGCCTGTAGACCGAAGGCCTAACCATGACGCCACCGAGGCCGGTCATATTGGCTATTGGATGTCAAACATTCGGTAATTTTGATATATAATGTTAGAGAGGAAACCTGCTATATTTTTTCATCAGTAGCAAGGGATCTTTTATATGCACTATCCCAGAGACAGAATAGCACATACCACAACCTTTGATATACCAGTTGTGGTGCACTGGCTGGAATAAGAACTAGCCCAATAGGGATAGTGGACAGAAGAAAAAACAAAATGTTGTAGTACAACTTAGGTTATTCATTCAAACTATCAGAAGGGATTCTTTTTAAATGTTTTTTCTCGAAAGACAGAATTCCACAAACTGTTTACCTGTAAATACCATATAAGAACATGTGTTTTAACAGATGGCCAACCAATGTCTGACAACTGGTGTATCAAAGGCTGCAGTATGTGTTGTCCTGTCTGTGAGATAGTGCATATAAAAGATCCCTTGCTGCTAATAGAAAAATGTAGCAGGTTTCCTATAAGATTATATGTCAAAATTACCAGATGTTTGACATCCAATAGTTGTTGATTAATAAATCAAGGTGCTCTAGTGGTTTTTGTTAAAAACTTTTAACTTAAAAGAAAACTGAGAAGAATTGATCCTGTAACTCAGGGGCAAGTTAAAGTTACATGTTTGTTTTGTTTAACAACACCACTAGAGCACATTGGTTTATTGATCATTGGCTACTGAATGTCAAACATTTTGTTATTTTGACATATAGTCTTAGAATGGAAGCCCACTATATATTTCCATTTTTATATGCATAGACAGGATAGAACATACCATGGCCTTTGCTATACCAGTCATGGGGCACTTGCTGGAGTGGGCCCACTGACAGGGATCAATCCCAGATCAACCACACATCAGGTAAGCACTTTACCACGTGGCCATGTCCCACCCTAACTCAAAGGAAAGTTTTAGGAAAGCTATACCATCAAGCCATGCTCAGTTTATACTGTCTGAAGGAGTCAACTGGTACAAGTTTTCACAAAATCCAGGAATATAAATAACAGAGGCATGACAGGAAACAGAATCACATGCTATTTCCATAAAGAAGCACTGCAATATAATATATTTAGTATCGCCTGTTACATATTTATTACATGACCTTGACTTTTAATGTATGCTCATGCACGTGACTAGAAAAGTTCCTTTATTCATGTGTTAACCAAGCTTTCATGCATTATAAAAGTTGCCAATACCAATACAAATATGTATACAAAATCATAAAAGATTGTAACAAGTAACGGATCTTAAAACTCTTGAAATCTATCATTATAATATGATGGGACTTATCTGGGGGTAATTCACAATGTGATTAAATTGTAAACAGATTTTAAACATATCCATTTTCATCCAAAGATAAAAACAAATGTTGTGTACAATGTTTGTGTTAAGCACATGAACAAAGGATTTATAAAAAACAACATATGTATTATTTTGTATGGGATTACTGACATGATATCCTATTATTGGATTACATCTAATACTGAAAGTTTTTTTTTTTGTTAAATGTCACAATGTATATTAATCACGTCTTTTTCTTCTCTCTAAACGTTAATGCATAAAGTGTTTTCAGAGCATTAACAGTTAACTTCTTTTTTTTTAAATGAAATCATTTCTGTCATGGAGAATTACAGTGTTAAGAGGCCATGTATTATTCCTTTACGTGGGCTGCTCAATACAGGTTTCACTGTATGCTGTACTGTCATTCAAAAGTACAGCCGAGTAGTGCATCTAGCAGCACATGTGCCAGGAGCCATCACCAGTGCTGTATTAGTTTTAATCTCAAAAATCTTATTAGGTTTGCAAGTCTCCTACCTGTGCCGAGTTATCTGCCAGTAAGCAGGGGAAAACTTAATGCACAGATAATGAGTAAACAGGGATTTTGACAGCTTGCTGAAGACAAGATTAATGCTAATGGCGCAGGTTGTGGGCAAGCTCTCAACAAATTAGATGGACATTTTGCAAAACCTTTCATGGCGTTATCTGCTTATTTGGAGGCTTAGTCGAGGTATTACTGTGTATACCTTCTTTAGTGGTATGGCATCCAGCGTACAATGCACAGGTGTTCTGATTAAAGACTTGATTTATCTGATATAATGTGCAGATTATTGATTACAAAGGTGTTAGGTAGCCTGTAAACCTATCAAGGTCTTTAAGAGATCAGTGTATCGACTGAAAAGTGTTGTCAAACATGCAGTAATTGTGTGACCAGGATGTCGAAGGTCATTCATTACATATAATCTTGGATTGTGATATCATTCTTTTGATCTCAATCTCCCCCCCCCCCGCTCTCTCTCTCTCTCTCTCTATATATATATATAGAGAGAGAGAGAATCTCTGGCTATAAGTATAACACACACACAATTTTTGTCAATCTATCATTCACAGATTTAGAGGAAGGTGGGTTTTGTTGTTGTTATTGTTGTTGAAGGTAATTATGAGGACTGACACAACATACGGCAGATTGGAGAACAGACTCCCAGACAGGAGGTGCCACAGATGTTACTTGGTAACTAAGGGGGGGGGGGGGGGGGAGGGGAAATGTATTATAAAAACTAATAAAGTTTTTTTCAAAGTAGTGTGAGGCCACACCCATACACACAAATCAACAAAATAACCACACTTAAAAATTATCTAAACTGACAATTAAAAAATGTGTACTTTCTTTTTACTCCGATGCCAGGAAATCGTCTTACAGGCTATCTTTTTTCCATTAGCACCCCCCACCACCTACATACACCCACCCACAAACAGTACACTTCACACAATTGGCATACATTTAGCCACGCCCCTTTAAAAATTTCTATCTCCATCACTGTTGTAAGTAAAGGTTTCGACTATGGTCACAATTAGAATGAACATCACATTGTCTGTGAATGTCTTAAACTAACATGGCAGTAAAAATGTACTTGTTTGATCTCGGTCCTCATTCCAAGCCTAATATGATCTTAAGAATGCAACTCCAAGGTTTTTCAGTGTGCCCTTACAGTAATACTTTAGGCATGGCTGTCAGGTATTAACAACAAATGCCTACAGAACCATTTTCCAGGGCCTTTTTCAAATGTATTAGGTAGACTATTTTTCCAATAAACTATTATTTGATACAATATAATATGTAGCAAAATATTGGTTAATACTTTAGTTTCCAATTTTTTAACAACACACACAACTGCATGCCCATATTCACTAAACAGTCATGTGACTAATCCTATTTTTTAATGAGAAATATTTTGTGCTGGCAGTATCATACAGCTGCGACTCAAAAATAATCTTTTTCAATAGATATTAAAAAATACTAAAGCCTGAAATAGCTAGAATCGATACATATGCTTATAAAAATACAGAAGCTGCATGAATGTGCTGATAAAATTGTCTCGTTTAGAAGTATATCACAGCTATGAACCACCATACTGATAGCAAGTCGTCAGTGGAGCTACACAAGGTGTGTATTTTCGTATGCAATAAATAAGCCAACATGAATCAACACGCCACAGTATATTAACATGCACACAACTTGGAACTATCGCCAGTGGCACTACAAAAGCTTATCCAGTAGGGCCAGATTACCTGCTAGAGACTGCAAACGTCAAACCTACTATTTAAGAACAGCATAAGAGATTAACCATTGACCCCTGTTAAAGATCGGCACAGAAAGAAACCACTTATTTGTACCGCGAACATGAAGCATTCAATCAAAGCCCTCAATGAAGAACAAGCCCACAGCTTACAAAGGAATAGATGGCTGTAGTCGGCGCTATTTGTTCATCAAACATTCACAACTTGTGTCGCATATACTATTAATATTTTTCAAACAGTGCATGACTGCCATTAACATAACATATTCATGGATCCAGATGAAAAGGTTTTCAGAAGTCTGCCAACAAGATCAATCATTTATTTAGTCATATTATCCAGCCGACTGCTTTCAATTCACTCCCACGTGCACACAGTATACAGCCATTTGAATGAAGATAAAACTGAGATTAATTGAAACCAACTGTAATTATTCAAGACTCGGTGACAATAACAATTATATCCTACAGTCCACTGCAAAAACACTAAGTACAATCCTAGAAATGATATTGATATCACGAGTAAGCCACTTAAGAACAAAATGTTTGGAGGTGGGTTTTTTGGTCCACCACCTCCCCCCACACCAACCCACCATAAATCAAAGCAAAATGCTTCATGCACAGATGGTGTTTGTTTTTGCAGTTCCTATGACTTTGATATATCAGTCGTGGTGCACTGGCTGGAATAAATAAGGTTTAGTTATGTTTGTCTAGTGATTGTTTTTTCAAAAATAAAAACAGCCAACTTCTGTTGTAATTTTTTTATGTTTGAAAACCTTTTCTTTTTACTTCTTTTTAGTTTCATATATAACAGTTTATTGGAAAATATTTTGTCATATTTTACTATATATTAATATTTATCCACAATGGTATAAAGATCAAAACTGGTGGGTAGAAATAATGATGTTTTCAGCCAGCTTATCTTAAACCTTATTTACCCAATTACATGAAGCCAAATAACAGTCTGGTTATTTGTTTACGTTAAGCCGATTGGACCAGAAATATCCAAGCAGCTCTCCGGAATTATAATTAATCCATACAGACAAGTGTCTCCAACAAGGATGGAAGAAAAAGAGAGAAAAAAAAATCACCAAGGGACCCTAATAACAAGTATATTTGCTTCTCAAATTATAGACCTCGAGGGAAATTCTACAAGGAAGAAAATCACATTTATTGGAAATTTTATTTTTTCCTTTGATGAGGATTCTCAGTACTGATTGCAGACATAATGTGCGAGATACCGAATTAGATCTCAATTTCCCAGCAAATAATGTGATTTTCATGCAAACATGCTCCCGGTGCTTAAATCGGCTCTGTCATCCACTGGGCCAGTGATCCGGAATCATCACTCCGGTGGGAGCACTAAGCTTATGAATATCCTAAAAACCTACAATGGAGGAAAGCCTAGGTCATGAATTGCATATTGGCCACCAGAGGGCAATAGCAGTCCCTGGTTGAGTTCATCTAACAGAATGAAATGGATGCAGTGTCCATGAATTCCCCAGCTGCCGATATGGTGATGCAGGTTAATGAGAATAAAAAGAACTGACACATAAATTTGACAGTTCTATTGGGCTGTTTATGACCGAGGAATTCTCATCTCCCTCGTTCATCACTGCTGGCAATATTGCAAGTCGGTGCAGGCCATCAGCACGCTAACCAGTAAATATCCATCAAGTATGGCCTCAAATGATTCACACATAACAACCTCTTTTGATGCCTATGAGAAAGCCATCTGCATAAATTGCACCCACTTTAAAGCAAACACTATAAATATTTTCCTATCATCTTCATTTCACACAGCAGTTTGTATTTATCAAGACTCGATGACTGGAGATCTTCAAATGCAATTGAGCGCAATCACCTACTCCTTTGGTTTGAGGCGCAATAGCTCTTTGTTATTACCAAGTGACTTCTTCACACGCAGTTCAAAGGGATGGCTGAGCCCATGAAATCAGTGGAATACAGTTGAAAGAACTAAAAGTAAACCCCCTTGGGCTGTGTAGATATCTGGTATTATGTGATATGGTAGGAATCATTCTACTATTCACCAGAAAGAGATTCAGAATTAAAGGTGCTAGCTCACCTTTGCAGAATTTAAAATCTTTTAATTTTAAAATACAAAATACAAACTAACTATAGCTTTAATAAATTTCAACAGTAATGGATCTCATTGCTCCTCAATGAAATATATTATCTAAAATTTTAAATGCTTAAATATATATTTAAAACAAAACTGTACACAAGTTGTGTCTTTAAATAAGGTTTTTTTTGGTTTTTTAAAATCAAAGTATACTACTTTAAAAATGCAACCCCAAAACTAGGATTATTATCAAGAAGTATATAATTTCAGACAAAGGAAAAATCGGACCTTTTTAGAATTATTTGTCAATAATGAATAAAATAGGTAATTTAAAATTTATAAAGCATACCCATGAAAAAAAGAAAGAACATGGAATATTGTTAAATAAATAAGAGCAGTCATATATATGACTATCATAAAACCAAATCTGTCACAATTTACAGCATAGCAGTTCATACTGGATTATATATAAGCAATATGGGGATTGGCAGGTCAAGGAATTGTATTTTTTAAATGAGTAAAATATATTTTAAACAGTATGTCACTGAATGATAAGTTATTTTAAATTGTAATTTATTTACATCATCTTAACATAAAATGTGGCAGTTTACAAATGCAAAATAATAATAAACAATAGTTTTAAAAAGTTTTTGTCTCTAAAATATTTATGGTTTAAAATATACCCTCTGAACAATATTATTTAAATATTTTATACCTTTAGTTTTAATTTGGTTTTGCATCATAAAAAAGTTACAGATGTGCCATTTATCAGTGTGAAGTACAGTATTTTAGTTTGGTTATAATTCTTAATACACATATTAAACCCTAGTGGTATATGGACAAGTTAAACCAGTTAATAATAATAATACACATATTGAATAAGAACATTGTTAGCCTAGGTTTAATTGTAAACAAAATTTTCCATCACAAGGTTTGAATTACATGAATCTAATAATTCCTGAGCCCGGCACTGCAAGTGAGGTAAGGGAAAAAAATCCAATATACCTGTACGACTCGTTATCTCATAATGATGTTTGAAATAGCGACTGTATTGTAAAACCAATTTCTTTATTTTCAGAATGGCAAGATATAAAACAGTTAATACAGTTATGGAATGAAACAATTTGTATTTCAAAAGGTGGTCTGGCCTTTTTTTAAGTGAAGTATTTTTAATTATTAAAAAAGCTAACTCTTAAAGGTAAGAATTTTTAAAAAGGTAAGAAATCATTTAAATATGACAGAGCATTAATAACTGAATGCTTATCACAAATGACATACATTTATTCCATACAGAAACAGCTTAACAGGTAACAGATTATTAATGCGACAGAAATCGATTTTGTATATACAGATTTTCTTATTACTCATGCAACAGAACTGCCATTTTTGTGTTGCCATGCAGTAAGTGTCAAGGCAAATGGGTACTTTAAAAACTTATGTCCAGGGGAAAACACTTGAAAACTCTGCAGGGGTCCTGCAAACAACCAGGCGCCCTCAGAAATGCTAAAATTAGACTGATGGTGATTATATATGCACCCCCTGCATGTTACCCTATCCACCTGCCTTAATGGAGGTCACATTAATGCACACTTAAATCCCTAGAGTTAATAGACACCATAAAATTTACAGGAAGATATAAATTGCCTCATGGAGAATTACAGCGCTATCATGATTAATAGGCACCCTGAGCTATAGAGAAATTGTTTCTTCCCTAGAGATACACAAGCCAGCACCTGATACAGACAAACAAATGTCAAATGTTTAGGATATCAAACACTAAAATGTCTTTGCTTGGAGAAATGTGAGATTATCGAAAATATACTGCATAAGCCTGTTAATCCTGCGAGCTCAAATTGCCTAATAAAAAGGCACAATAAAGCACACAATAAAGTATGCCAACTGCTTGGTGTCAATTACAAAGCATGTGACAAGTACAACCAGATAGGGATACAGCTGTTGGGAGAATAAAATACAAGAAAGATACCGGACACTCCAGTGGATTAGCAGGTTCACAGCAAATGGTCTACAATAGAGATTACCATTCCTAAAATGTAAACAACTCTATAACTTGTCATGTTTGTCCAGTATATGTAAATACATTTCTTGTTTATATCTGAAAAACTGCAGTCACTTTTAACCGATTGATTCAATACATTACTCAATCAAATACAAATGTCTTATATAATGTTATGTCTTTTAGTTTATAACCCATTGATCCATACTGACACCTGTGGAAGTTATCCTCATGGTGAAATCGGATATAAGATCAGTCAAAATACAGACTGTCGGTAGTACTGGCTTCTTGTATTTTTTAAACAAAAACAAAACAGGATTTGAAATTTACAATTTTCCTTTCTTTGAGTAACATGTCATTTCATTAAAACCTGCTTTTGTTTCCAAATTGCAAATAATTACTATTTTTTTAAACAGTAGTAAACAGGATTTAAAATTTATAAAATAGTATTTAAAGAAAGAAACACGTTTGAAGGGGTGAAAGAGAGCTTATTCTAAACTAAAACCTATTAGCTCCAACTACAAAAAGCGTGCACATAAACAACATAATATTACAGCATCATACCATGATAAAGATACTGACTACCAGTGCATCAATTATTATTGGTTGCTGTATCAACCCCGCACCAAACATACATAATATTATTGCATAATGTTATACATGTATATACCAATGTAATGATATCAAATCGCCTAGTTATTAAAGATTTTTTTAAAAGGACTAAAACTGGAACTGCTTCATTTAAATTCTAAATCAGTTTCACCCACATGAACAACAAACGCTAATTAAGAACAAAATACACTTGTTGTCACTTGCTATATACTACAAGTCCTGTCTATTTTTAACACTCAACTGCCATGTTTACATTTTTAAAAATTGACAACACTCGTTTCATTATTTGAAAGCCATCAAAACACACGGTGACCTGCATGCTCTGTTTGAATCCCTTGATTACACACTGTGCGTATAGGGCCCTTTAAGACGCAGAACACAAAGGCCAGCAGGACAATATATGCTAACAAAACACAATGACACATGGCTCGGCACACTGCTAGATTCCTACTTCCGCTGATAACAAAGTACTCATGCTGTGGACAAGAGCCAGGCATAACAAGGCCCTCCATTTAGCAACTAGCACCAGCACCACTAGAAAGAGTTTCTGTACAAAATTACATCAATCCATGAGATGGGACAGTACATGAAACTTCTTTCTGTCAAACCCTGACACACACACTACACACATACAGTGACAAGTACCCACCTAAACCATGAGTAGTCATACACAACACTTTACAAATCAACTCAAAACAACAGTATTATTTTTCAGTTTGGAATGAAACAAAAAAATACAACAGACAAACATGTATATATGTATATGGGAGAAGGACCGATAAAAGCAGGACTTCACTATAAAAAACCTCCACGTTTTATACCAACAAAACACCCTAGGATGTGGAACACATTATGGCTGTTACATAAGGTCAAAAGGTCAAAAAGCTATCATGGGTAAGAATCGACACGATTTAATGATTAAGCAGCAAACTCTAGTTTATTATCTGCCGTGACTCTACCGCTCCCACTCTCAGTAGGAGAAAGGTCTGATGAATCACCACGGACATCTGGTAACTTGGTCAGTAATGCTAAAGATGGGGTCCTGCATCTACCGCCAGGGAAAAACCAGTGATGTCTGTCTCTTCTGTGCCATCCCTATCTTAATCCACAGCTGGCAACACCCTAAGGCAACAAGCCTCGGAGACACTGCCCTACTACGTAACAATGAAGATGAAAAGAAGAAAAAAACACCTACCTTATCATCGTCAGAAGCACTGTCACATTCCGGCTGCAAGAAAAATGAGACAAAGCTTATTAATATTAACGAATCACTGTAAACAGGCTACTGCATGCTGGGAAGTTCTGACCTCTGTGCGTATTGATTGATCTGAATGGCAGAGCTATCAGCTTGCAATTGGTGTGACAGCGTGTTTGTTGTAGTCCTTCACACACACTGATAATGGGGAACACTCCAGGCTGTGTCAACCATTTTGAATTGTAATTGTTCAAGGATGAAGGTTGAGCCAGACAAGTCTTGGCTACTGTTGACATCAATATGCATGTATGTATATGTGTGTGTGTGTGTGTGTCTGTGTCTGTGTCTGTGTATGTGTGCGTGCTGAGTGTTGAGTGCTGAGTGTTGAGTATTGTGTTCTGTGTGTGTGCATGTGCATATGTGTGCATGTGTCATCGTGCATGAAAACCGGTGAATAATAAGAACAAGCCTGGCACGTATTTGAGAAAACAGATGCATAAATAAGAAATAATTTGAATAATATAACTGCATGATGGGAATTAATTTAATTAGGGTTTTTTCGCAGACTTTGCACTGTAAAAATGAGTATGAATGTACCACAATGGTTTACTGTGAATACCACATACTGTATTTTTATATTTTCTATCTTTATGTCCCATCCCATCGTCCAATATGTAAGAATGCATAAATGAATAATGAATAAATGAATATTTAATGACACCCCAGCAAAAAACCCCACATATCGGCTATTGGGTTAAAATGCAGGAAAATACCTTAAACTAAATGTAGAAATAAAATAATTTCTGTAAATATCAACAGAAAAACAATCAATCAGCAGATGGAACATAAACGAACAGATGAAAAAGATATACAATGTAATATATCATACAATAATTAGAGTAGCGGGGGAGAAATGTACACAAATATGAGTAGATAAGATCTTGTTACTCCATTATACTACTATATTAAGATTTTCTGAAAACAGAACGTCACATCTGATACTGTCCTATGCAGTGTGAACATCTGATAAGACGTCTTGCTCTTTGTGTAAATCAGCAATTAGTTAAGCTACAGAGAAGATAACACAGGTAGCTCGGTACAAGCACTCAATAGTTGTGATCAGTATGTCAGTAAATGTCATACGTGCATGTGGTCGAGATGTTACAAATAACCTAGGAATAATATATGGCATTAGACAGGGACAACAAATTAGGCTGTCAGTAGTATACAATAACTGCACTTTAAACATTACATACATGATATAACATCCTATAGGAATCCATTAATTTGTTTTATTATTATTATTTTAATTTTTTTTTACATTATACAGCTGTCACAGGAAATTACAAAAAAGAATATTTACATAATATTTTTTAAATCCCACACGCCCTCAAATGCTGAATATCATTTTTTAAAACATTTTCTTAACAGTTGACTTTAAACTCTAACAGTGAATTCTGAACAGATAACTTTTGTCCTATTAGCAATGAAAAAAAAGAAAAATTGCTTCAAAATGTTTGTCATGTGGTGTAATGTAATAAACAGCACATAACGGAGCAGATGTCACACGTGAACAGATGTCGGTAAATAATCCCGCAGATACAGACGTCACAAGATAAAAATGGAGATGAAATTATTGTATGTGAAAGCGATAACCTGGTACATAAAGATAAAGCTGAGTAGATAGCTCAAGTACTAGTAAGCAGATTACAGAGACAATCCTCTGAGTCATAAATTCATGATGCTTTTTAGTTTTATTTATTTTGTTTTTTATTTTTTAGTTATGTCTTTATTGTATAGTTTTAAAAAATATATATATATATATATATATATTGTACAATATGATCTCTAAATCAGTTGAGTTTGTTTATTTTCATGCTTGTATCCTATTACGTTTGAAGCCAGTACTGGGACGAGAACCCAGCACCTTAAAGCTGGTAGGTCAACAAGTGAGACCTGTTAAGGTTTGTTTTCATGGATTAGCATATTGCTGTCATCGAGCCTGATAGTCGGACACTTCACTAAAGTGACTTACTAAATTCTGACGAGGATCAGAAGAAAAATGTGCCAAGATATATCTTTCTCTCCCTATTGTTTGACTCTCTCACCCCTCCCTCTCTCACATACACAGTTATGGGAGATTAACAACAAGTAATAACCAATGAAAGGTCATCATTCATTTGAACTTATTTTTCGTGCTTATATCCAATTAAGGTTCAAGAACGTTGTCCTACGCACACACCTCAGCGTAGTGAATTACTGGTTAGTTGTTAGTGGTAATAGTGAGAGAGAAGTCGGTGCAGTGGTCTTACACCAACCCCATCGAGACGTTAAACTTGCTCGGGGTGGATCCCGTACCAGGCTGCGAACCCAATAACTACCAACCTTATGTCTGAAGGCTTAACCACGACACCACTGAGGCCGCCAATAGTCTACTAATTGACACATATTACATTAATGTGCTGTATTATAAAGTAGTAATATTAAACCCATGAAATAAGTTGCTTAGTAGTAGATACAAGAAATGAATAGACAGATTTGATCTGTGACAACTCCAATAAATAAACAGATTTGATCTGTTGAACTCCATTGAATAGACAGATTTGATAATTTGATATGTTGCAACTCCATTGAATAGACAGATTTGATCTGTTGCAACTCCAGTGTATAGACAAGATTTGATTTGTTGCAACTTCAATGAATAGATTTGATATGTTGCAACTCCAATGAATAGACAGATTTGATCTTTTGCAACTCCAATGAATAGACAGATTTGATCTGTTGCAACTCCAATGAATAGACAGATTTGATCTGTTGCAACTCCAAGATGGCATATACATTCACAACACTGCAGGGCAAGTGTCTCCATGGGCAACAAGTGCTTTTTATTTTACTTCTGGGTTTTTTTTCTTCCAAAGCTGAATCCCCAGTTCCTTTGAAACTGCTAATCTAGACTCCTCAGTTTTGGGTAATATAATCAACAAGGCAAACAAACAGCATCATCTGCAATGCAGAGACTTTGAGCATGTGAGAAAATAAACAAAATGAACACACATACCTAAACCCACAGCCTGCACCCATATGACTGAACTAGCAAAACAAACACTCATTCTCCCCATCAATGCTTTCACAAATCTCTGTACAGTACATATGTTTGGATCATGTTATTACCTCATGTCTTTTGTATATCCACAGACTTACCAGAGGGTGGGATATAGCTCCGTTGTATAGAGTTCTCCCCCATGCAATACAAAACCAGTATTTCACAACACGTACTTCATATTGAAGGCCATGGTATGTGTTACTGTAAAATACTTTATTTTCACGGGATAAAATTTTCGCTATTTAATGAAAATGAATCAGTTCGCAAGCATTTATTTTCACAAATTCCCCATCCCTTCCCCAATAAAAAAAAAATTAAGTACCAGTCCTATGTTAATCCTTTTGACTTTTATTGTTTACAAAATATCGTAAAGCTGTATCCTAACCGGACGCGAGCGATTTTAGAAATCACTGATTTTAATCGCCGCATCCTAACCGCATGTGTGAGATCCGACAGATTTATTTGTCGCACCATATGCATCCGGTTAGGATACGGCGATTGAAATCAATGATTTCTAAAATAATCGCTTACGACGTCCAGTTAGGATGCAGCTTGAGCTTACACAAGGTGCTCAGACTACTCCGTGCTCTTTTTCGTAATCCACAAACTTGTTATAAAAACAAAACCCAAAAACAAAACTGAATTTGAAGGCGCAATGCTAGCACAAGTTTGTTATAAATGTTATTTATTACTGTCAAAATACTCGTTCAGTACTGTTTATGACTGACCGACAGGCAAATAAAACCTTTAATGTGAAAGTCAAATATGAACTACGATTAATGTGTTGCTACAACATACAAGTCCAACCATGGTTTTTGGGGTTTTTTCCACTTTCACATTTTAAAATAATGTGATGCTTACTTCCATTTTTTTTTAAACATGTGTATTGTTTTCATCACCAGCAATTATGAAAGAAAGCCATACAAAACTTTGTATTATTTATTATCATGTAATATATTTTCTTTACTTTGATATCACTTCTTTAACGAGGTCTCAGATCAGATTGAACAAGACTACAAGTAAAGTATTTTACAATATTCTGCCTGTATGTAAATGATTTGTGCTGCTTTTTCGATAAGGTTTCCTCTTTCTTGATCAAGTGTCAAAATAAGTTTGTCAGACACCAAAATTCCAGTTTAAAATGTGCTGAGGTGTCATTTAAACAAATATTTATTTTCTTTCCTTTCAAACAGACTGACTAAATATAGTTCCCCCCCAAAACTAAAGTTTGTTATTTTTAACGACACCACAACAACCCATTAATTTATTAATCATTGACAATTGGATGTCAAACATTTGGCAGTTAAGTCTTAGAGGAATCCTGCTACATTTTTCATTAGCAGCAAGGAATCTTTTATATGCAATTTTCCAGACAGGACAGCATAAACCATGGCCTTTGATATACAAGTTGTGTTGCACTGATTGGGACACGGGGGAAAAACCAATCAAAGAATTGGTCTGCTGACGTGATTTGATTTTAAAACACAAGTACCTCAGACGAGCACTCTACCAACTGAGTTAAATCCCGCCTCCAAATATGGCTCCAGTACCCTACACAAAATACATACATTTGCCAACGTTGAAGGAAGAAAGGAAATGTTTTATTTAATGCCACACTCAACACATTTTATTTACGGTTATATGGCATCAGACATATGGTTAAGGATCACACAGATATTGAGAGGAAACCCGCTGTCGCTACTTCTTGGGCTACTCTTTTTTATTAGCAGCAAGGGATCTTTATATGCACCATTCCAGACAGGGTAGTACATACCACAGCCTTTGATATGCCAGTCATGATACACTGGCTGGAACGAGAAATAGCCCAATAGGCCCACTGATGGGGATTGATCCCAGACTGACTGTGCATTGAGCGAGTGCTTTACCACTGAGTTACGTTCCGCCCCTTGCCAAGGTTGAGGTAATGCAAAATGAAATGATAGATCAATATTTAATTAGTCTCTGCGTTATACACCATTACATACAATAATTGCAACACTGTTTATTTCATCATTATTCATTCATTTATACTTATTTCAGTGCTTATATCTAATTACGATTCAAGCACACTGTCCTGGGCAGACTCCCCAGCTATCTGGACTTTCTGCTAAAAATAAATAATGCAATCACAAAAGACCCATTCCATTAGAAGATAACAAACATGACTACCTGCATGTTGCCTGACTGAAAACAGTTTGCTATTAGAATTTGTCAATTTAAAATACTGCCTCCCATTAATGTCGCTTCTTTCTTCTGCAAACCACTCCTAATGATCAGACAATCAAGCAGACAGCCTGGGATCATGCTCGGCAAATTATCATCTGGTCGGACCTGATATTCACCCATTCCCCACAGGACTTCATAATGATCCCTTAGTCATGCCTGGCTAAAATAAGGACCAATCAACAGTGTATCCTCAAACACTTCCTGCCTTTGTCATGGCAACCCCTTGTACCATGGTCGCATCACTTCCACTCTAGACCAAATGCCAATTACGTCTACTGCGAGATTGTTGAAGTACACAAGTTTCCCCGGAGTGGAGCAATTTCCTTTAATATGATTGGTGTTTGGTCTAAGCTGTTTGAAATTGTCATGTCAGGGGTCGGTGTTACTTGCTCGGACATGTTTGCACCGTGTCTCCATGGATATTGTTCACTCACAGAGTTTGAAGATGGAAGAAAAGAAAAAAAATCAATGAACACTGAATGTCTTTGCCAACAGAATTTCCTTCGTTTCAACGGCATGTGCCAGCAAATAGCATTTTGATTTAGAATATCTTAAAAACTGTTTCATGTCCAATATTTTTATCAGGAAGAGATATTTTCATCTATTCATATTGAGAATAAATCTTCAATTAGCATTTCAAACAGTGCTAGTATTAGGAACACAATCCTTACTTAATGGAGGTCTTTACAGTATAAGCTGATGGAATAGTAGATAATATTTTCTAAAATAAGATATTTGATTTTGCTTGCTAAGTGAGGATATATATATATATGTATCTATGTATCTGTGTATGTGTGTATGTGTGTGTGTGTGTATGTGTGTATGCATGTATGTATGTATGTATGTATGACACACAGACATTGGTGGGCATGGGATATGCACATGGAGATATGCACAAACATGGATACACCACATACAATACTTCATTTACTTGAAGAAAAAAAAACAGAGAGAGAAAATTACAGCAGAAATTGACAATGAATAGGCTACTTTGAATACTATAGACATCTAGTCACCATGAAATAAAGTACTTCCACAGACATAATTACGCATGTACATTACTGAGCAATTTACGCATGCACATTGCTTAGCAATTTACAATCAAGTTAACCCATTTTCCCTCATCTATTAGCATGTGAATCAGATAGAGCACTAACTCTGAGGTTAAATGCTATAGTTCAAACATCACGTCTCACACCCAACAAGTTCAAGCCCAACATTTAGCAGTGTTGTGAAAAACACTGTCAAGTGTCACGGTGCTCATTTTAGGGGTCAAGTAATAAAAAGACCACCTACCAATGGCAAAACAGAAGAGTTCACCTGAAGTAGTTAGTTTTGTTTTTTCTTTTCTGAAACTTTATTGATGGCACATCCATGATCTTCAAGCATATAATAAGATAATTCCATGGTGACAAGCGCCATAAATAATGTCTCACCAATCGGGAAAACATCAAAGGACGAGAGGTGTGTGGAGTTAACACTGGTGACGTGACCTTGTGACCAGCTAAATTCCAGTCCCCAGGCAAGACTGATATTTACACAAGAGTTTACAAGTTCAGTGGACAGTTTAACACCATGTGTTTTCCCTGCTCCAGTAACTCCGCCAACAAAGTTGAGTAACTCTTAAGACAGCCAGATCGGTGGGTTGCATTGCATCATCAAGTGGGTTGATTATTTCATAGAGTTGTTATAAAATATGTGGTCAGAATGTCCACCAGTTTCCCAATATCCTTCTGTGACTAACTTGCTTCAATGGCACAGTGATTAAGCTGATACATGCTTTATTCTTATACCAGAATTGATTCTAAAGACAGTAAGTTAAATCTACACAAATAAAGTTTAAAACCACTTAACTGACTAACTATAAACATCTGTCATAAATAGACTGAAGCATAGAATAGAATAGATGTTTAACAACACCCCAGAAAAAAAAATACATTGGGTTTTAAACTATGTTAAATGCAAAAAGACTGAAGCATGCTTGAACATTTGTTGACATTAGAAAATAAATTTTTGTTTCATTTAATGACACCACAAGAGCATACTGATTTATTAATCTTAGTTCACAAAAAAAAAAAAAAAAAATGAATGACAATTCTCAACTATAATGAATAGTTAACCCACTGTTCTAGGCACATACTTCAGGAGTTATATAGCCATGTTTTTACTAATAAAAAATGTTATTTACTCTGCAACATATATATGATAGCATATCTATGGTTTTGGTTTTAAAACAATTGCCAAAAAGACGAAAAAAAACATCAAAATTTGCTTCTATAACTCAGGGTAATGATGAAATTTGTATTTGTCAATGCTGGCCCTTAATATGAATTATAAAATGAAATTATGGATTTTTGGTATATAAAAAACTAAATAAATAATAAAAACAAATGAACCAGAATTGTCTAACACACTTTACAGTCCCTATTTACACCACCCGTTCACCCAATTCCACTGTAATGCCCACAGTGAACTATAGATCAGAGATTACCTCACACCCTAAGCCATTACATCATTGACCCAGACAAAATGAGGTGTGGAACAGAAGCTGAAACATGTGGTTACCATTGCATAATGTTGTGAAACAAGATGACAAATTGTACAGGGGATTTGTTACCACAGATTGCACAGCATTAAGGTAATGAAGCATAGTGTGAAATAGAACACGGCTGATTACCCCAGCGCCAAATTTCAACACTGCCTATCAGCTGGTCTAATCATAAACCCCATGCCAATACTGTTGAGTAACACACAAGTGACAGTGGTCTAATTCCTCTAAACTGATCCCCTCACCCAAGGCATTATCCAAAGATCAGAAATCACTGAGCTGATAATGAGACTATTAAATACATATATATGCCAGGATTGTGTGAAGAGGACTTCCAATAAATTACCTTGTGTTTGGTCCAAATATTCAGTCACCATATAACAACTTTTATTCAACAAATCTGTTGGGTAAGGTTTTTACATAAAGTGACACAGGATGCACAAAGATTCATAAATTAAAAGATTTCATTAATATGAATTGCTTTTGTCAATAAACATATTATAATGATAACCTAAATCTATTAAAAATACATAAACATGCAGTAAATATTTCAACTGATGAAATATTTAATTACATTAAGTTTCATCCAAGAATGTTGTACCTCATTTTTGTACTTTTGCTTTCACAAATAAAATATAAACATTTTTTTTTTTTACCATATAAAATGTATTTACTTATTTAAAAAAAAATTTTAAAGCAAAAACAAGCAAAGAAAAAAAAGCAACTGTATAAACAAATATGTTCTTTTACATCATAAATATGTAATGATGTAATAAAACATTTGTTTCATCTTTTCTAAATACAAAGAAACAGATTATTTCTGAAGCTGAACCCATGAAATATGACAGAATGTACATAAAACAAAATTATTAAATGTTTTGGGGAAGTAAAAAGGAATCCTGTCAAAATTGTCAACAGAAACACTTAAAACATGACTCATCAAAATGCTGCAAATTTGGTTGGAAAGTAATTCTGTGTATTTCTGAATGCTGACTGCACAAGAAAAAAGAAAGAAGTAAAAAAAAGAAGTCCTATGATGTCCCTGAAATATGGACATACTGTCAGCACCAAGTGACATGATTACTGCACAAAGATGATGAAGTGAGGTAGTAAATGATGATACTTACAATATATCCCTGGCCCGAACTTGAGTGAGTACTTGTCTGAAAAAAAGAAACGTTGAAGAACAAATAAGCATCCTTTCATGACAAAGCCTTCGGCTATCAAATCAAGCTGGAGGAATGAATTTTTAAAAAGTAGTTTGTCAAGTGCTCTGCTCACAAAACAACGAGCCACCATGGCCCAAGTGAGGCCCACAAATCGATATACGTGCTAATGGAAGCACAGTGCTAATTTTAAAAGTCTGCTGAACAACTTCTTCAGATTCTAGGTTTCACCTTGCGAGCTGCCACCACAGACAAGCTTGCTGTGCCCCGTCTTGTTGGCTTTTTGTAAGTGAAAATCCTTCAAGAGCCCACCTTGTCTCAATGTGACCAGTCCATAATTAAGTTTGTCATGGAGCATGGAGCACTCTTCAAGACCCTTCACCCAGCTCGTGAACAAGGTGCAATTTCATGCACACGCAACAAGAATTAGGATCCCCAGATAGGAAAGTTGAAATGTAAACTTAAGAGGGCCCAGTGGAGCAGGCCTGATGGCACAAACATTACATTAGCAGGCAAAGCATGTTTCACATCTCTTGGTGACCTATTGATTGAGCGCCCTGTACTCCAGCGCAGTCTGCCATAATTGATGAGACAGGAAGGCATGCATGGTGGTGTGAAGAGTGTTATATCTTTCTAGACGATTGCTTCCTTGTATTGCGATAATAATCGGATTATAGCCAGTAGCTGTTAACATTTCAAACAAGCCTGCCTTCCTACAGAAAAGCCTAACCCAATCGATGGCGTTTGTTGATTGCACAACAAAGGGGGTGAAAAAAAGAAGATATGCATATTGCTCACAGAGGCTTGATCTCATTCAAATATGGATGTAGGTGACATGATTATTACATAAACATGATGCCATGCAGAAAAACTATCCACATTCAAGTCCCATTGGAAATGCTCTGAAAAAATACTTAATGGGATCATTGTGTAGAATACATAATGCTGATGTATTTTTAACAGTAGGGCATCTCTTACCCGTTTGTCCATTACACACATGCAGCCAATTATTTTGCTTCATTTCCTGCACATTTCATTGAAATAAACACGACTGTCAGCACTAATACGTAAGCAATATTTTCTCAATCAATAAGGCAGACAGGCATGAAATTTTGTATGGTAGTAATTAATTGTAGTCCATGCTACAGTTGGCAGATTTAAAAGGGATTATATCTCCTTCTGGCCACAAAATGCCAGCCATTATAGTAAGATACAATGCAGACAAAAAAAAAGAAAAAAAGTAGCAACTTTTTTTTTTCAACATTGATTAAAAAATAATCATGCTCAGGTATTCAATAGACATTTTTTTTAATGTCATGTGATATAATTGTGATAAATAAGAATAGAATTACAAAAGGTATGCTACATACATTTATCAAACTTTCAAAGCATATCGTTTTATACTGACAAATCTGCATTTATGCAAAATAAGTGATTTTTTTTTTTTTTAAATTCAGATCAATTTGTAGTAGATGTTTTTTTGTTTTGTTTTTTATCAAAATTGATTTAGTTATATCAGGCAACTAAATTACTCTTTAGGTAGGTAGGTAGGTAGGTAGGTAGGTAGGTAGATAGGAAGATATGTATGTATGTATGTATGTATGTATGAATGAATTATATATATATATATATATATATATATATATATATATATATATATATATATTATATATATATAAATGTCATGGGTTCTCTATAAATTACTGTAGTTGGTAAATGTAGTTGGCAACAACTTTTTTCATCTTGCTAAGCAGTGTTGAAAAGGATGCTTACCGTATAATTTTGTGAATTCTTGGGAACATGCATTGCATCTCAATTTAATTACTTTCAATATGTATTAAAAAAGAAGAAAAGGAATTTCAAAATCCTTTTACATCTTAATACAAAAGATTAAGAAATTGCATGAGTTCAAATCAGGCAAACTATCATTACATTAAAATTGAACTGCCCACGAAAGCTGAAGCTATAAAGAGTTGAGTACATACATCACTGAGTCTGTCGCGGGACACGCAGCGTGGCGGGTGGGTGGGGCAGCGTGACGGGTGGGTGGGGCCATTGGTTTGTGGCTTGTCTCCTGTGTCCCCTTCCTCTGCTGTCTGGGACTCGTCACTGGCAGCGGGAGTGTTCTGGTTCAGGTTTTGCTGAAAATAGAACACAAACAGTCATCATACAAATTAAATTAACAGAACATTATGACCATCACACTGTATATCACAGACTCCTAGGTGGAAACCTAAGCCATATAAGCGTAAATAAAAAATGTGTTGAGTGTGTCGTTAAATCAAAACATTTTCTTCCTAGGTGGAAAATACAACAAAAACAGTCCTTATACAAATGAAATTGTCAGAACATTACCACCATAACACTGTAAGTCACAGACTCTATAGTCCATCCTATTCTCCTACAGAAATGTTGTTTTGTTGTAAATAATTTCAGTTTTATTTGACATAAGAAGAAAAGTAAAACAGGGTTTCTGCCAGAGGGTAAAACGGGTATGGCGCCATACCCAAATTTATTGCAGATATTATTTTTTAAGTTACCCTTTTGTCCAAATTAATGACTCTTTATCATTACTGTATGACTTTCTTAACCCTAACCCTAAGCCATTTTCTTTGTTGGGGGATAGCAGGTGTACACATATTGTAAATATTCAATTCCATAGTGCCATACCCAAAAATTTCTTTCTGGCAGAAACACTGTAAAAGTGTTCTGGAAATAAAAAAATAATACTATTTTTGTGTCCAATTTTGAAAACAATTGGCTCAGAAATAAAACCTTGTAGTAATTCCATAGCATGAAAAAAAGCATTCCCTGTGGGACTGACTATAGGTGAAAAATACAACAAAAACAGTTGTCATACAAATGAAATTTACAGAACATTACCACCATCACATGCACTGTATATCACTGACTGAAAAATACATTCATTAATGACAGAAGAAAAAAACCAAGACAGCAAACTGAGATTACAAGAACCAATACATCTGCCGAGTCTCTATGATGGCTTCAAACAACTGGAACTCTGTTCATCATGTCAGAATAATCATAATTCTCATCTCTGTAATATAAGATGGTCTTTGTTCACTGCAGATCAGATTTTCTGATGAATAAAGGGGGTTATTTGATCCTCATCTGATGCACCAGATGATTTAAATAGCTCTAGATTAATCAAACATTTATGTTGAATATTAAAGTGAATCTACTCGATATGTGACACTTTAGTGAAATCTGATTTGTCTTATGACTTCATATTCATTCATGGTACATAAAACCGATAAAAACAAGAACAATGGTAAAACCAGTTTCCATAACAAATTTAAAAAATCAGACGGATATTTCAGTTCACATTAATCACATAACTGGCTGTCAAATGCTGTTAATTACATTTATGACTGAAGTGTTTTTACAAAGAGTTCCAAGAGATGTGATTTTATGTTTCAAACAGCTATAATTCCAATCTTTAAATACGCTTTTGTTATAAATGTTTGGATTGGTTCAAATAATATCACATATCTTAAAAAACGGACAGTCGTAAATGCATGAATCTCAATTTTGTAATACTTTCGGCAATGATTAGAAAAAGAGAGAGATTGTTTCAGGCTTTTTCTTTATTCAATAAAATGACTGTTTATACCTTAGTTGTCAATGTTGAATTATTAAATGTAAGAATAAAATCATTTAGTTAGTCATAAACACCATGCAAACAACAGAATGGGGATTCCCCTTCTTCTGTGTCTTAATTTCCTGAAGTGAAATTGTTATTTCATAGTACAGTGGAACTCCTCTAAACCGGACCCCCGATGGACCAAGTAAAAAGTCTGGTTTTAAGATGTTTAGAGAGGTTCTCTTATGTACAGATATTTAAAAAGGGACCGTAAAGAAGTCCAGTTTTGAGGGAATTCCGGTTTACAGAGGGTCTGGTTTTGAGAGGTTTGACTGTATTCATATTAATGAAATTAACATTCACTTAGAAATATGAAAACTGAACACAAGAACTATAGATGTTCATGCAAGTATGAAGCTCTGAACTGCTTTACACTTATATGCTAACACACTAAGCTGTTCATAGTTTGACCATGAATGTAAAAACCTATCACGTCCAATTTATAAATAACTTTATGTACACATGGGATAACCATTGTGCATGTAACCTTGCACATCAAACAACTAATATATAGTTATTTTCATTTTCCTCAATTTTGGACTTAAAAAGGTTTTGCAAAATCATTCTTCAGTTGGTCAACCTTACACACGAAGCCACAATGATCAGTTCATTTCTATAAATCATCTTGGATGATAAGCATGAACACCATTAAACACTCTAATACAGAAATTATATGGGGTTTTATTTAAGACGTAAACTTATAAAGATCATTGTCAAGTATACGGTAATACTGCATTGAAATACATTAGCTCGTTTGAGCAACACTCTTGCAGCGCGATGCAATCAAAAGAATGATAGGTCGTTCATCTTTCAGTGTTTTTATCTTGTACATGTACTTAGAAGTCGCAGTTAATAATCGTGGAAACAGCACTGCAGGGAGAAAGACAAAGCTGCAATAAAATTTACAGATGTCTCCAGGCTTGGTGTTTTTAATGAACCTGAAATTTAATGTGTGAACCAAACAGTTAAAGAGAAATAGCTAAAGGCAAGTCTTCTTTTATCAGGTTTCTTAACTACAGTCTCTGGAGGCATTGCCTGCGTTGCTTCCCTTTGAATTTATTCCTTTGTATTAAAGTGGCACAGGTCTGAATTATGATTAAGCAGAGGGTGTAATCAGTGTGTAAAGTTAGCCATGCACATTAATGTAATGTAATTTACGAAAACAAAGTGACAGACCTGAGAGGTTTATATTGCACTAATATATCAAAAGTGATAGATTCTGCTGTGAAATAAGCTGTTATTTCCAGAACCTGGTCCACCACACAGTTTTTTTTTTTTAATGTTCTGCTGGTGTGAATCCACATCATTGTGGAAAATTACATACATGAACTAAAAGGTCACCGTGACAAAAGTAAATGTCACAGAAAATCATTGCTTGAATTCATGGCTGAATGTCACGCTGCTTTTATTTGAATATCAGATTAGCAAATGCATCATAATCAACCTCAAAGCCAACAAACAGTTTAAGCCAACGTGGAACAAGATGCAAATGACCAACCATCCAAGAAAATATTTGCTTTCCAGTCCAATAAAGCTACAGGTTGATAGTCTGGTGAAATTACAGCTTAATAGTCCAGATAAAGTGTACACCACAGTCTATGCTAATCTGATCCCAATAGTACAAAGTGCAAAAGTCACAGACCACCAGTGTTTATTAGGATCTACACCAGCCTCAGTGGTGTAGTGGCTAAACCACTGGTCACCACATAGACAAAGATTTAACAGCTTAATAAGACCAATTCTCCTTCACTAACCACCAATAACTAAACATTGAACCCAGTTCTGGATAGACAACCCAAAAGACTGAGATATGTGCCCACTGCATAGCTTAATCAGAGAGGGTGTCCATGACAAACATGTTTGAACCTAGATGATACAGTAACAAGCTTGTTAAACCCTAGCCTGATCTCGATTAGTCAGTACAGTGGACCCACTCTCTTCTCCCCACATCACCCCCACCAGTTTCCACCATACTATGTGCTAGTAACTCCGGGACAAAATAATTTCCAAATGACTTTTTACTGCAAAAGGTCAGTAACACAGTTAACACATCTGTTGTCGCAAGTAAAGAGTTGGACTACTGGTGATAATTTCATGTCATGATTTTATCTGGGGCAGCGGACTTGCGATAATTTAATGTTGTGTTAATTTCCTGAATTACACTGCTTATATTTCATTTTTTTCCTTCAATAAAGAAGATATTTTGAATGCTCATCTCTTGATAATACAGCAAAGGTAGCCTCAGTTGTGAAACAGCTTTCATTCTGGACACCAAGTCTTCTGAGTACAGCAGGTGTGTACTTGAATGTTTTAAACAATCTGCCACCTTTGAAGAGTTCACAGGACACTTTTATGGCTATTTGTGTTGCTAATCTGGTACTTCAAACTCTCCAGCCAGCAGATGGCCATTACATACTGGCTGTAATTTTCATCCACTTGTCATTTTTATGGTATCTCTCAACAATTCTTAGGGAGTTATAAAAACTCTGAGTAAAGGAAAGAGAATTTACGACTCCAGCAGAAGCAATTATAGTAGAACACGCATGGTCAGTTATACAAGTGGTCTCAAACCAAAGCTTGTTAAATATGTATGTGGATGTTGGTTAGTGTTATTGCTTATGTAACTGTAACCACTTACGCATGCCAGGAAATAAATAAATAAATATTTATTGACACATTATGGTCATCAACCATTTCATGTTATGAAGAAAGGCACAATTCCTGGGTGTAAGCTAGTCTGAAATAGTGAAAAGAATGAATGAATGAATGAATGTTTAACGACACCCCAGCACGATAAAATATATCGGCTATTGGGTGTAAAACTGTGAAAAGAAGAAAGTGATTTGAGCCATTTCTCAAATACAAAGCCAACAAAAATCCTTGAACACTGAATAGAAAAGGGGAAAAAAAATGAAGAAATATTTGTTTAACGACACCTTAGCACATTTTTAAATTATAGCTATCTGATGTTGTTTCAACAGTTATTCGAAAGAGGAAACCCGCTGCTACCACACATGCTACCAAAAATGCAGCAAAGTATCTTTTATATGCATTTTGCCATACTTAACACTGAAATCCATAAAGGGTGATCTATCCCGATTCATCACACCTCAGGTCAGAGCTGCAGACCACAGAGATGGGTCCAACACCACTGATTGGGATGATAAATACTATATTTACAACAGAAATATATGGAGACTATGATGACAACAGTGATGGGACAACTTCATTAATTACACTGCATCTCCGTCCCAAAACCAATGAATATTTCACACTTGTAAAGTAAACAATTAATCAGAAGATTGTAGGTGTCTAGCATAGATATTATAGCATTAGAGAAAAAGCCTGTTAATCACTGTTACTGTAGCTTTATTTACGAGCCTATATATCCAAGAGAGGTTCAGGCAACTCCTGATTAGCAGCAAAGGACATTTTATAAGCACTTCCTAAAAAAAGACAGCACTTACCATGGCCTTTGATATACCTTATGTCGAACGTGAAATAACCTAATCAGTTGAGAGGGCTATATTAGTAACTCTTGAAGATGAAAATGTAAAATTTATGTCATTATATCAAACCCAAAGACACATACATTATGCAAAGTGGTCTTGTTGTATGATGTTAGTTTGTACAAACAGAATACTCATTGAAAGGCTACAGGCAGATCAAGTGGCCAGCTTTGTACAGTGGACCATTAAAGGCACAACCGACTGTAAATCAATATTATGTTCTCATTGCTTTTACTGTATCCATCTACACACCGGCCTCGGTGGCGTCGTGGCAGGCCATCGGTCTACAGGCTGGTAGGTACTGGGTTCGGATCCCAGTCGAGGCATGGAATTTTTAATCCAGATACCGACTCCAAACCCTGAGTGAGTGCTCCGCAGGGCTCAGTGGGTAGGTGTAAACCACTTGCACCGACCAGTGATCCATAACTGGTTCAACAAAGGCCATGGTTTGTGCTATCCTGCCTGTGGGAAGCGCAAATAAAAGATCCCTTGCTGCCTGTCATAAAAGAGTAGCCTATGTGGCGACAGCGGGTTTCCTCTAAAAAAATATGTGTGGTCCTTAACCATATGTCTGACGCCATATAACCGTAAATAAAATGTGTTGAGTGCGTCGTTAAATAAAACATTCCTTTCCTTTCTTTCCATCTACACACTTATGCATTGGAGCTTATGTCTGCTATACAGGCCGCCATTAAAGGCACAACGGACTGTAAATCAATGAACATTATGTTCTCATTATCTCTCACTGTATCCATCTACACACTTATGCATTGGAGCTTATGTCTGCTATACAGGCTGCCTGTGTCTTCTAGGAAGTTCACGCGAAATCTGTCAACAAAACGAGAACAGTGTATATGCTTCACTTCCACAACGCCGCACCGAAGTTCCTTCACACAACGTCTCGACAGAAGCTGATAATCCAGAGTCAACATTGAGCAGCACGGTTCCATTGTTACCTGGCTCAAAGAAAGCTTGAAAGTGAAGTTGTCATCACGCCTTACATGTTTAGAAGCCTGATCAAAGATTTCAATGTTCGCTAGGCAGATAACAGTGGATTTTCAGAGAGACCAAGTAGCTTCAACAATTGTCTCATAAGTGTATTATGGCGAGTTACTGAAGTAATTCCACATAAATACAGTGAATCTGCACATATTTGTACATACTTAGGATATCAGCAAGATGTGGTATACCACTAGAAATGCAACATTGTATACCGTTTGTCCATCTTTAAGAAGTTTGTCCACCTTTAAGAAGTAAACAGTCTTTGTTGTGGGGGCGTTTTCTTGTGTCACATTTGTTTTGTATACATGAATATAAATTTTCTTGTACAAAATTTGACTAAAATTGTTAAAAAAAATAATTATTGGTTTGCAAATGTGAAATGATAAAAAAATTAACCACATTTTTTGTTAAATTTATTAGTAAAACTTTTTTTTTCATATGATTTATATTGTTATAAAGTCTAACACAAAAAAACAAAACAAAACAAAACAAAAAACTAAATAAAACAAAATCTTAACTAAAAAAATAGAAACAGAATAATGAGAAAAAAGGTTATCTAATCTGGTTTCTTTGAGATATGCCAATGATTTGCAATTTATTGTGTTTTCTATTAATTGTGTATTACTGTTCATCCTTCAAAAGAAGACACTGCATGAATATTCAACATTTAAGAAGAGAGCAATAAAACAAAGAAATGGAAATTAAATAAGCCATATAAAGACTATTGAACTGTCAGTGACCACAGTCCTACTATATTCACATCAGTTTGCTAACAAAAGCAACCTGCCCTGTGGACTTACACCACAACAGAAAATATATCAACACACAGATAAAGGAGAGTGTCACAGATGGTACACCAAAGTGATAATGGCCCTCTCTTACTGGCACAAATTATTGTTTCACACCATCCTGCTACAACAGGTCTGCCATTGTCCAAACAGACATCATTTGCCAGCTAGCTGGGCTACAAAGGGGAGTAATTGGAGTGAGCCCAGCTAGGAACATGTCAAGTCCCTAGTGAGAAAGCATGCCATAACCTTGTTATGCTTGCAAGATTAATTTTTCATTGGACTCCAAGATTAGCCAATTGGTGTAATTTCCATGAGAAGCTCCCTAAAGACTTAACCTCACATGCTAATGAATAAAATGGATGGCACTTTTGTGTCCAGGGATGACTCTTCTCTCCTGTGACAAATTTACTCAAATTGTTGTTTCTGATTAAGATCTTTCATAGGCCTGCAAAGTGACAATAAACACTTAAGACTAATCAAGACCTTAACCCAGACCAGCTACTTGTTTTCAGAATCTATTCCCAGCTCTAGTTCAAATTTGCTCCAGGTCAAAAGACAGAGTGATGCAAGAGAACAGAAGCCAATCTTGAGATAAATACTGTGGAATGACATTGATTCTGACCCCAGGTAATTTGGACACTGGCAGGTGTGAATTAGTGACCCATGGTGGCTTCAACCATCTTTATCAGGGATCTGTCTCACACATGATCAGTGGTTCATGCTGCACACTCCAGCTGACCACACCAAGTTCTGCATGACTTGTTTTAAAGGGCCCTGGCTATTCTTGACTATAAGACCTACCCGTTAACATTCTACAGTCCTGGGACCTAATTCACAGAGTACTGAGAAATTGTGAAGCTGCTAGAGCTTAGTGAATTAGGCCCCTGGTCTAAGTATTATGGTCTGTGTGATAGGTCACCTAGTTCTCTGGAGCTTTGATTATTGGTTGAAGCTGGGTTTTGTAAACAATTGTACTTGATGTCTATGGCTTGGAAAGGAATGTATACTTAGCAACACCTCAACAAATTTTAAATTACAGCCATTAAGTGCCTAGCATACAGTTATTATGAACCATTATCTAGAGAGTAAGAGACAGAACATACTGCCGTCACATGGGCTACTCCTACTAAATAGCAATAAGTGTCTTTTTTTTAGGCATTCTCACATAGACAGGGCAGCACATGTCACATCCTTTGATATACCAATCATAAGGTACTGGTTAGGACTGAGGGTGAACTGAATACATGCACAGATGGGAATAACTTCTATGACAAATAGATGAACTAAAATCAGAAGTTTGTGCACTATAATTTAACAAAGTGTTGCCACATTGTAAAATTTGTTTGTTATACTTCTATTAATATAATGTACATTACATGCTTTTATATACGACAATTTTATTTATTATTATTTAATTTTTCAATTTTTTTATGACAACTACAGTGAATTTAATTTGTTGTGAAAGTTTCATGAGTTTATATGAAAAACATACATCCCATTTGGCTAGTAAGTTACTGTCCAATCTACGAAACTGTCAAATAGAACTGTAGGTATTTTTACATCACACCCACCAGTACATTAGGCAGGTAGTAAAACATTTGCCAAGCTGATGTACAAGGAAAATGCCCACAGTAAAAGGATTTTAAACAAATACTAAATGTAATACACACATTGAAATATATTAAACACTAAACTGATTGACCTTAACCTGTTTCTGTTTTGGAAGGAAAAAATAAAAAATAAAAAACTATAATACACACAATTTTATATATATAGCAACAACTGACCATTATTAATTAATCCATTTTCAAAACAAACAAAAAAGTAAATAAATAATAAAAAAAGTATTGATTCAGACCAATTTCACAACCTCAAACACACTGAATGAATTCTTGGCAAGTGAACCAAATTCACATTTATAGACTGAACAGTCAATTTGTCCGGCACATCAATTTCAGCCGGTGCCTAGAGCTCAAAATAATCATAATGGATCAATCAGTTCCATTGTCCAAAAGGGTTGTAATGTTAGCCTCACAAACAGCTCACTGGCATGCCCGTTTAATTTCCTCCTTTTAGCAAGGAGCCATGATGACGGAAGCTATTTAACACCAATAAATGTACTAAACCAGTTTGGTTTGAGCTTCATAAACATTCATCATTTTATACAGCTCACGAGTGTGGGGAACACTTTTTCAAATTAAGTGCATTCTTCATTTTTATTGCGTCCAATGGGATCAATACTCTTAAGCACAAGATCAAAGAATGGAATTTCAAAAAGCTGGTGAGAGAATTGATTTGAGCTGCCGAGTGAATAATAAGTTTGAGCCGAGCGGTGGCATGCATGGTGTTGTAGCTGTCATAAAGTTCAGCTGAGTGGCACTGGTACAGGCCCATATTGATTTTTCCTCAGAAAGGAATTGATCGCAGGAAATTGCTAATTATGATATTACAGGCTAATACTAACATGGCATGAAATGGGAGTGATGCGAGTTTTATTTTTAAGGGGAAAAAAATCATTGCACATCTTGCACAATCAATCAGGACAAACAAAAGCGTACTAATAACTGCCTGTTCATATATTTATTAAACTGTTGGGTTCATTTGTCTTTTTCTAAACCTAATTAGATAGATAAAGTAAACAGCACACCAGGACAAGGATGTTGATAATTGCTGTAACGTGATAATAAAGCAAATGTATGTATTGAAGATGTTTGACTCTACCTACTATTAGAAAAATTATAAATAAATAAATAAATAAATAAATAATAAATGAAACAAAATGAAACAAAAAAGACACAAACTCAGTAGTGATGACATTTTTTAATTTGCTAAAGCTCAGATTTGCATGTAGCTTATATAAACAATATTTTTAATATGCAGAGTTATTACTAAAATATCTCCCTCTTCTTCTCTCTATATCTGTCCATCCGTCTATCCTTCCTTCTACACTCTCTGATATAGGAGAATATTCATGAAGCTTCTTAAGTCAGGTGGTTGGTTTACTGAGGTTGAACAGGTTTGACGATACTCTATTCCCCATCCCAGACCAAATATTTGCTTGTGGTATAATCTAGCTGTTTGAAGCCACTTGATCACCTCAAACAGCACCGACTCCAGACACTGGAAACATTCAATCAAGTACCACACATCCAGCGCAGCACAAAATTAAATACTTGTTCAATATTTTTCATCTTCTCCCGTCACATGTACTTCATCAATGTCAGAATTAAACAGTATGGCTTTCGAATAATGTTATTAAAAAGCGACCATGGAATCAAACCTGCATGGTGCTGGTTTTCTTTGTAGCTTAAATATGATTCAAAGTCAATTCGTTTTTTTTTTTTCCTTCATGAAATTCTTCAAAATAGAAGTCCTAATTTGAATTTTTGAGGGGGCATGGTTGGCTGGATGAGATTAGCATTGTTGATTGATGACCTCAATGACTGGAGGTTTTTTTTCTTTCTGAGTGGCTATTTAAAGGCACCTAACTGTGACTTAACAGTTCTGTGTATTAGAGAACACCCTATACAAGCAATCGGTTACACTATCAATACCCTGTGGTGAACCCACAGGCTCGTTTCACATTACAGGTAGTGCACCACCATGTCTATCAAAAACTGTCATTATGTACATCCTATGGGGTAAGTAACCATGTCTGTCAAAAACTGTCATTATGTACATCCTATGGGGTTAGCGCATATAAAAAGATTCTTTACTTGTTATGGTCTGATGAAATAAATTCATCAAACATTGCTTGCTTTAGTCATTTTACCAATTAACCAAAAGTAAATGTTTCAACAAATTACAATACAGAGTTACTTCCCTTCTAGTGCTCTATTTATGACTACTAATGGAAACAAATGTAGCAGGTTTCCTCTCTAAGACTATATGTCAAAATTACCTAATGTTTGACATCCAATAGCCGATGATTAATAAATCAATGTGCTCTAGTGGTGGCGTTAAACAAACAAACGTTTATTTAATTGAAGTTTATTCAGCTTAGTTTTACTCTGTATTTAATGGCACATCCAGTAAAGGATGAGGGAATGAAACACTGATGGAAATATTGTTAACTTTCTTTTATGTTATAACTTTTATTCTTTTTATATTGTTACATATTATTTTTAAAGTTTTAACTACAGAAAGATCCCACCTCAAAAGTATTTGGCATAAATTAGCAAACAGATCCCCTGACAGTTCCTCAAGGCACTGTGCACATTTAATTGATCATCAACAAGTGACTGGTTGCTGCACAATGATGATTAGAACTTTTCGTCCAATTCCTAGCACCATCCTTTACTAACAAACAAGAGCAACCTATGTGGGAACAGGTTTCTTCTCTAACACTATATTACCATGTTTGATGCCTAATAGGTACTAATAAACAATGTGCTCCAGTGATATTGTTAAACATAATACATTTTTTAAACTGTAACACTCTATATTACCATGTTTGATGCCTAATATAGTTGCTAATAAACAAACACTATATTATTATGTTTGATGCCTAATATAGTTACTAATAAACAACAATAAGTTTTTTTGTTTGTGTGTGTGCAAGTGATTTCATCCAAGAATTTTTTTTCCACCAAATATACAATCAAACCACTCCAAGATATTTATAGTCCGTCCCACAGGGAATGCCTTTTTTCATACTATGTAATTTACTACAAGTTATTTATTTCTGAGCTGATCGTTTTCTAAATTGCTTACAGAAATAGTACTTTTTTGTTATTTCCAAAACACTTATGTCAAACTAAACTGAAATTATTTACCAAAATACATTTTTGTAGGAGGATGGGGCAGACTATACCAAAAGGAACCCCTCAAAAAGCAAAGCTATATTGTGAAAAACCAGGAAGGACCGTTATGGAATGCTGACCAAAATACAATGTATATACACAACTGTCTTTCACAATGCCCATTTAAGCCTGATAAATTACATCAATATTTAAAGAGCTCTCACTTGGGAAAGCGTTTGACAAGCTCACAGACAATTTCTTTTCAACAAATCCAGACAGAAGCCATTAAGATACATAAAACATGCAACAAATGTGATTAGTGACCACTGGGCTGACTCCCAAGGAACACATGTTTATAACAGTTTATTCCATAGGAACAAAGATGGGTGGTCCTGTGAGGCTGCTCAGTCTAAGAACACTTTTTGGAAGCCCATCCTTCAAAATGTTGGAGTTTAAAGTTACTAGAGTAATGTCACCACTGAATCTATGATATACATGTTCATTTACACACAAAGATGCACTTCATCTGACATGGGCTGGTTGAAACCTGGCACCTCATTCAAGTGGCGTTTGCCAATTTCCTGCTGCTTCCACTTGGACACAAGTATATATGTAACTGTGAAGTATTTCCTTAAAGGATCTTGGTCAACAGGTTCAGCTCATCCTGTTTTCAGTTCTCTATCATTCCAGTATAGGTTAGTACACTTCATAGTAAATTGAACAGACAGAGGTCTTGGACACTCCAGGAATCTGTGTGTGCAGGGTCAACACATAAAAGAGCATGGGTCAATGTAGGGATGGAGGTTACAGAATTGTCAGTAAATACAAGGCTATACGGATTTATATAACAGTTTTATACAAATCTATATTAATGTACTATGCTGCCCAATCAAAATGAGTAAAACTAATTAATTACAGACAGGATGCATGTGTCAGTAAACTTAGCTTGAAAGCTCTGGTGCAATTGATGTTATTATATGCATGTAGGCCAGCTTGAGTATAGTGTGCACCTAGTAGTTCAACATTAATTTTTAATAATTATTTTTACGACTCTTTTTTATGAAATTGCAACTACTGCTCATTGCGGGTTTTTTTATTATTTATTTATTTATTATTTTTTAATATTCTGTCTTAGCCACTGGGTTATAAGTTGTAACTCATATAAAGAGATTAAAATGACTGTACAGTGAGGTCAACACTATTTGTTTTTTTACATTTTTACATAACACCACTTGTGCAAATTACTGAAGATGTGGCCAATTTTTTTTTTTTTTTTTTTAAAGCTATACAAAATTAAAACATGGGGGCAAGTAAGAAATGTGAAAACATTTTAATGGATTATTGATGGATAGCTGGTCTTCACAAATATATATGGTGTAAACTTAATCTGTAGGAGGACTGTCAAAAACCTTTTTGAACTGATAATCGTAGAATATTTCAAGCAAGTAATTGAAAGTATTTTACAAAACAAAAAAGATTTCTCAATTATTAAAAGGACTTTTAAAATGCCAAACTGTTCTCTTTGTTTTTTTTTTATTCCGGGTGGGAAGAATGTTACTGGGTTAGAAGACGAATAAATTGGTAGATTCAAGGGTGACTGAATTTAGAGGTGAATGTATGATTGGAAGGAGTTTTAAAAGTAAAGTTTGTTTTATTTAACGCCGCCGCTAGAGCACATTGATTTTTTATCTTATCATCGGCTATTGGACGACAAACATATGGTCATTCCGACACTGTTTTTAGAGGAAACCCGCTGTCGCCACATAGGCTACTCTTTTACGACAGGCAGCAAGGGATCTTTTATTTGCACTTCCCACAGGCAGGATAGCACAAACCATGGCCTTTGTTGAACCAGTTATGGATCACTGGTCGGTGCAAGTGGTTTACACCTACCCACTGAGCCTTGCGGAGCACTCACTCAGGGTTTGGAGTCGGTATCTGGATTAAAAATCCCATGCCTCGACTGGGATCCGAACCCAGTACCTACCAGCCTGTAGACCGATGGCCTGCCACGACGCCACCGAGGCCGGTGGAAGGAGTTTTAATGGATTTCTCTCATGACAATGAAAATTGTTTTATAGCTTTGTCTATGGTTTTCATGACACGGTTAATCCATTAATTTAGACACTTTGAAAAGAAAGCCACTGTTTTACAAAACATAAAACTACAATAAAAACAAAAACATGATACTTACAAACTAAGATATCTGAATTAACCATCCACTGAATGAACCATAAACAACATCAATTTCCAGCACACATTCAAATTACTCCAGCATCAAGTAATATTGTAATTGAATTTATCATACTGCCCTTGGGCCTCTATACATCCCCCCCAGATATATTAACTGGTATTGGATTTCCTAACAGCTACCCGGAGTGACCAAATCCTCTACCAACAAGATAGGGCCATCACCATGAAGATAACTCTAATTTAATGTTTTTATTGCCAACTAAAGCAAGGGCCCTTATCACAGTGGGCTAAATTACTCTGTGTGTACTGGTGTTATGCGTCATCCCCACTGTACAGTCCAGTGAAGAAAAGTCAAACTGGGTATGTACCAGCGCAAGCATGGTGTGCGGTGAAGTACAGTAATCACAGAATGGGACACTGGATCAATAGTGTACGGTCTAATGCAAGGGTTGTCTCGCGTAATTGCTTGTTGTTCAAAGCTTCCTCGCCTGACCAGCGGAAAACCGTGTTTAATATGCAGGAAGAGTATGAATTCTTATCAGGCTCGAGTGTTGGCTGGGAGACAAAATCTGTCTTAATAACTGCCGCTCAAGGGTCTCAACTCATAGCAATATCCTACGGCATTAAGACACTCCACTGAAGTTTGTTTACTTTGTAATCGCAGATAGTAGTTAAAGTTACACCTGAGCACCACTCAGGTGCTGCAAGGCAACAGCTTGGAGGGTGGGGAAGGAGGGTTTTTGTTTTTTAAGGGTTTTTCCTTTTTTTTAAATTTTAAATTGTATTTTTTAACAATAATTTCGGGTCTTAAAGATATTATTATTAAAATTAATCAAACATCATCCTGTCACTTGCCAAATTGGCAGGCCCAACTATTAAAACATTTAACTGGCTATAATACAAATATATTTAGCAAATACAGCTTTAACTAAAGGCAACGTCACACGACATGAGTGCCTCGATTTTAGAATAGCTGACTGCATGTGACAAGACAACATTGTGATTTCATCAGTTCCTATGCAATCGGCTATTCTCGTATGATGCACTCGAATCATGTGGCATCGCCTTAAGCCACAATAATTAAATAATATGTTTTATACAAATTAATAAATAAATAAAAATATAGAGCATTTTCAAAAACTGGTTTAAAATACATGTGGCTCTTTCCCAGGTGAGTCCTATAACCATTATAAATTCAAATTTTAAATTTGAAAGAAGTTATTCTGGTCAGATAAAATGTACTTTCACCTCTGTAAACAGAAACAGGTTCTTCATTTAAAATGCCCCACACAAAAGAGCTACCCACAATACTATGATGGAACTAAATACCATTTGGTTACAATTTCTGGCTACTTAAAAAAAAAAAAAAGCAACATAAGAAGATAATAATAAAAAAACATACGAAAACTATTTCAACATCTTCGGTAACTGGTGTAGTTATGTGATTTTTACCTGGGTAACCAATTGGTCAGATACAGGTAATATATTTGAATAATCGGCGAGTAATGCACATCACTGTTCTATTCTACATTGATATTCCAAATGTATTTGAAAGAAATTATTTTCAAATGATAATATTTTTGAAGTATTTAAAATTAATCTTAATTTTTTTTTTTTTAAATGTTTGTAACTTTTTAATTTTAAATTGTAATGGTTCCACACATAACCTATTTGCAGTTTGCATGATTTTATATTTGCGTAACCGACATGTAAACATGTGAAATACAGTGCCTATAAAAATAATTAACTCAACACTGACAATTATTTTTCATAAATTCACACTTCTAGGTACACTCACTCTGCACTACAGAAGAAAATGTGTCTTCAATACTTTTGTAGCACGTATGGAGCACTATTTGAATGGTAACTGCATAAACTGCCACCAACCCAATAACTAAGAGCACAGAAGACAGATTGTCTGTGTTGAGAATAAGCTACACTGCAAGTCAAATTAATGCATATTCACAGGGCCACCATTGATAATCCATGGTAAATTATTAAGCACTGCATACTGCACATCAGACCCAAAACCTTCCAAAACTCTTTACAACCATATGTCATCTTCAATTCCCAAGTGACTTTGCTTTATAATTTCATCCACTTGGATACTGTGAATGCATAGAGGCAATTCTTCGGGCTGCCAATGATTGATTACCCATTAGCTAATAAAAAACCACTTCACCACCTATCCCCTACCAGCAAGGAATAATAAAACTCCCCCAGCTCTGAATGTTGAAAGGTGATAAGGGCTTTTAACATGCGTTTAGTGGAAATGTTCAGGGAGACCGAAAAGAGAGTGCCAATCATACAGGACTCTTCTCTTGCCTCCCACAGGTTGCCGTCATAGCAGACCCATCTGTCACTGATGGAGTACGCTGAAGGAGAATTGAGCTATTAAAGTTCACCAGGCATGCTAAACAGGGTTTAATTCACTATCAAGAGGGCAATGAAAAGCTATGCACGCACATACACCCACTAGTGATTTGTCAATTATAAAAGTACACTCTCACTGAATTACTTTTTTTTTTTTAATCTCCTTATTAAAATTTAAATGATGCACGGGAATTAAAAATATGTTTTTCTTTTCTTTACTCAATAACTTCAGTTTATTTTGCAAGCATTTTTTTGCAAGCAATATGTTATTTTTAAATTAATGGAACCATCATATACATAAACAATAAACATACAGAAAAAAGAAAGAAGTGTTTTATTTAATGACGCACTCAACACATTTTATTTACAGTTATATGGCGTCAGACATATGGTTAAGGACCACACAGATTTTGAGAGGAAACCTGCTGTCGCCACTACATGGGCTACTCTTCCGATTGGCAGCAAGGGATCTTTTATTTGCACTTGCCACAGGCAGGATAGCACAAACCATGGCCTTTGTTGAACCAGTTATGGAGCACTGGTCGGTGCAAGTGGTTTACACCTACCCATTGAGCCTTGCGGAGCACTCACTCAGGGTTTGGAGTCGGTATCTGGATTAAAAATCCCATGCCTCGACTGGGATCCGAACCCAGTACCTACCAGCCTGTAGACCGATGGCCTGCCACGATGCCACCGAGGCCGGTATAAACCTACAGAAGACAGAAACAGCCACAAATTAAAGTACATAACAGGGATTTATTCAGGATGTTTTTGTTGGGTTTCTTTGTCTCGATTTAATCATTTAATATCTTACGAGGCCATTGAATAATGCAATGAACGATTATTAAATTAATTTATTAGAAGAGACATAATTTAAAAAATTGGGAATTTTCATTGCCACTTGCTTTTGGCAATAGGCCATATTTAGAAAGTACTGCAGAATGCATGGATCAATCCTGGAATGAAGAAATAACACTCTCTGCAGTTATATAGAGAGGAAACCCACTGCTGCCATGCAATGGGCTACTCTTTTTGATCAACAGCAAGGATCTTTTATATGCATTATCCCACATACAGGACAGTACATATCACGGCCTTTGTTACACTAGTTCTGGAGCACTGGCTGCAACGTAAATATGGCCCAATGGGCACACCAACAGGGATTGATCCTAGATATATGCCTATTGTTATATAGATCAAGATTGCTATTAACAACAGATAAATGCAGGAAACGTTAAAAGTTAAATGTTTGTTTTTGTTTAACAAGAACACCACAGCACACTGATTTATTAATCATCAGCTATTAGGTGTCTAACATTTGGTAATTCTGTCATTAACTCTTAGAGAGGAAACCCGCTACATTTTTCCATTAGTAGTAAGGGATCTTTTACATGCACCATCTCACACACTGGATAGCCCCTTTGTGTATCAGTTGTCGTGCACTGGCTGAAATGACAAATAGCACAACGGGCTCACTGGCAGGGATCGATGCTAGACCGACAGGCACTTTACCACTGGGCTGCGTCCCGCCCTGTTATGCATGAAGCTCAAAAAGATTGGAAAAGTAGCTCTATTGCCAGTGTACAGCTAATCTCTTGTGGAAGATGGATCTCCAACAGCCCGGCTAAATCAACACACAGAAACAATCCAGCCTCCTGAACTGATAGTGGAAAGTGAGGGCAAACTGTTTGTTGTTCTTGACTTTGATAAAGATGATAAAACAAGGCCTGAACAGCAAACACTGTCTATACATGTATCCCCTGGCAAACAACCTGGTGATGCTAGTTTATCACACCCCCCCACCCCCACCCCCACCCCCAATATATTTTGGCATCTTCCTACGCCACTGTGTGTACACAAATTATGACATTCAATACAGTCACTAGAGCTGTACCAACTACAACAAGTAGTGAATATTATATGTATAAAAAATGTAGTTTTTCACAAATATAAATAATTGGACTGGATCTACAAAATGGATAATCTTATCAATAAAAAAAAATTGGATATAACATTTACATTAGTTGAATGTGGTTAACATTTCACTACTGAATAAAATATAGTGAGAAATACATAGTTAAAATTTGGGATGTTGGGATTGTTTTTACCTAGTTTATATTGAAACATTTGTGTCAAGTCTTTTTTACCCCCCCCCCCCCCCCCCCCCCCCCCCCACCAAGTGTAACATTTGTTTATTTCCAGACCAACTTTCATCAAAAAGTCAATAAAAACCAAACCAAAACTGAAGCCAAAGTTCACAATTGCATATTTGACATAAATGAAAGAAATGTTTTATTTAACAACGCATTCAACACATTTTATTTACGGTTATATGGCGTCGGATATATGGTTAAGGACCACACAAATATTGAAAGAGAAAACCTGCTGTCGCCACTTCATGACTCTTTTCGATTAGCAGTAAGGGATCTTTTATATGCACCATCCCACAGACAGGATAGCACATACCACGGCCTTTGATATACCAGTCGTGGTGCACTGGCTGGAACGAGAAATAGCCCAATGGGTCCACCGACTGGGATCAATCCTAGACCGACCACGCATCAAGCGAATGTTTTACCACTGGGCTACGTCCCGCCCGACATTAGACATAATGACATCATTTTCTTAGGTTTATTAATGGCATCACCATTTAAGAACCATGGATGTCCTTATCTTGGACTGTTTCTTAGAAACCAAACTACCTGTAGTTGTTCTTTTAAAGAAAGCAAGTAGCCTCTAGTAACTGTGATGTCAAAACCATATGCATCATTTAAAAAACCCCATCAAGCTCTTAGTAATTGACAAAAGGAATCAATCAACTGAGTAAAATTGGTGTGGATATCCTAACACCTGAAAGGTTAGTGGTAGACAGGCTGGTGCTGTGTGAGTTAGCACAGCGGAATCCAGCAAATGTACTGCTATGCTTTAATTTTATTTAACCTAAGTTAGATTAGGATCCTTTTCCCTAAAGAATATGTACAGCTACCTCTGTGTGTTTCCATTATTTATAAATTCGTCTTAAACAGATAAATAATAATGCATGTGGGGTTGTTTTTTTAAATGCAACAAATATGAACGTGTGGGAAATGAGAGCCTGAACTAGATGGAAAGTCACACCAAGAGTCCAACGCAAATATCATCATCAACTATAAATATTAGGTGTTGTTATGGTTTTCAACTTGAGACACTGATCAAATACCATTGAAGAAGATCAATAAATTTCCCAGTCCTCATTCTTGAGAATAAACATGCTTCCCGAATAAGAAACATTCAGCAAATGCCAAGTAACTGTCACCATAAAATGTAAGTGCATTTGCAGCACTCGTGTACTCCAAATTAGCACTCTAAGACCGAAATTATCATATACGACCTGGCTGTTATGAGATCTGAATTGCTGTTAAAATAGAGACACACAATCTAATGGATTTGTGGTCTTGAAAGTTGAAAAACAAAAAGGAAACCCAACAGTGTAGGTTTGAAAGTGTTGCAGTGTATGTCATTGAAACATGAATGATGAATTGGTTACAGAAATAAAAGAAAATGTTATTCTTACTTTAAACACAAAGTATTTTTGGAATAATATAAATAGACAAGTTCAAGCAAAATCATCATTTTAAAAATATCTGAAAACCGAGAGGAAGATATTTACTAATGATATTATATTTCCAAAGGCTGTAGTGAACATTAATTTTTTTTGTGCTCCATAAAAGGTCATATTGGTTTCATCACAGTGCCATATTGTTATATTACAATCAATTTAATAATTTAAAAAAAAACCACACGCTAATTATTATATACAAACACATTTTTGCATTATGACATCATACATTTCCAAACCGATAGCGTTCTTTGGTCAGTGCTAACAGGATTCATTGCTTTGGATTGGAAGAGTGTAATATAATGATTTATCAAGTTCACAAAACCACAATATTATGATAAAAAAAGGACACATACATTCACCAATAAGAAATTACTTAGAATATTTTATACAGGAAAGGAAAGGAAATGTTATATTTAACGATGCACTCAAGACATTTTATTTATGGCTATATGACATTGGACATATGGTTAAGGACCACACAGATATTGAGAGAGGAAACCCGCTGTCGTCATTTCATGGGCTATTCTTTTCGATTAGCAGCAAGGGATCTTTTATATGCAGCATCTCACAGACAGGATAGTACATACCACAGCCTTTGTTACACCAGTTGTGGAGCATTGGCTGGAACGAGAAATAGCCCAATGGGCCCACCGACGTAAATCGATCTACTTGATACAGAGTGAAATAATAACTTTAAAAATGGATATATATATATATATATAGTCATTAGAACAGTTATCAAAGTAAGGGGTAAAGTGCTGCTAGTTTGATATGGAGTCGATCTAGGATCAATCCCTGTTGGTGGGCCCATTGGGTTATTTTTCATTCCAGCCAGTGCATCACAAATGGTATAACAAAGGATGTGGTATGTGCTATCCTGTCTGTCGAATGGTGTATATAAAAGATTCCTTGATACTAACAGAAAATGATCAAATGTTTGATATCCAATAGCCGATGATTTATAAATCAACATGCTCAAGTGATGTCATTAAACAAAACAAACTTGAAATTACCAAAAGCCGAAAGGTAACTAGAAGGAACAGTAGTAGCGAAAAAAAATCAACATAACATTAAACAAAGAAAACCAAAACTAAGATCTATTTTCAAAAGGGTCCATGTTGAATGTTATAACATAAATGTTATGGTACTTACTGTTTAACACTGCTGGTAAATCCCAACCTATGTTTGCCTACAAAACCTCTAACACTGATCTGCTTTACAGAGACATGTTGGTTTGATGGGAAATGTGTATGTAACCAAACAGGGGCCACCCCATCGGCTATGTTATCGCGCTTCAGGTGATAGGTAAAGCTAATCTTGTAATGATGATACACATTTATCATGGCCTGCCTCACCGCTATCTCTTAGAATTTCAACAACTCAAACATTTATCAGGGCAGATACATGGTTCCTTGATAGCCCAGAGATTACCAGGGATAGATGACGGCTATTCTCCAACACAGCTAAAATGTTTCTGGAGACTGTGTGTGGACTGCATACTTGATCTGTCACCAGTTCATAGCCGCCACCCAGTGACCAATCTCGGTGGAAGTCATCCACAAACATCCGAATAGTATGCTTTCTACGATACTACGCATGTAACACGAGGCATTTTAACCGGGGTTACCCAACACTGGGAGTAATTGCACACACAAAGTAATTTAAGTCGGCTAACTCAAACAACCTGTCTTTGATATTTAATGGCATGGTATACTCTGTCAGGGTGTAAAAGTTGTAATTAAGCAGATAGAATAATAGTGTACGTATAAAATTCCACATGTCTTGAAGCATGTGGTATGTACACACTTGTCCTTTTTCAATCTAATAACTGTGTGTACAAGTGTTATTACATAGGTGTAAACTATACATTTGCTATTGATGTACAATGTATTATTTGTTTATATTATATTCCCCATTTGTTAATATCATCATATTCTGTACCTATGTGCATGTCTATCTTTGTGTCTGGCATTAGTTATTTAACTGGGGTGGGACGTTGTCCAGTGGTAGCGGTCGGTTTGGGATTGATCCCCATTGGTGGGCCCATTGAGCTATTTCTCGTTCCAGCCAGTGCACCACTACTGGTATATTAAAGACTGTGGTATGTGCTATCCTGTCTGTGGGAAAGATCCCAGGTTTCTGCATTAGAAAAGTAAGTAGTTTATTTCTTCTGATGACTATGTCAAAATTATCAAATGTTTGACATCCAATTGCCCATGATTAATGAATCAATGCGCCCTAGTGGTGTTGTTAAACAAACCAAACTTTATTTAGTTATTTAACCTGTCGGTGGGCCCATTGGGCCATTTCTTGTTCCAGTCAGTACACCACAATATGCCATGGTATGTGCTATCCTTTCTGTGGGATGGTTCATGTAAAAGATCCCTTGCTACCAATAGAAAAATGTAGCGTGTTTCATCTTTAAGACAGTATGTCAGAATTATCAAATGTCTGACATCCAATAGCTGATAATAAATAAATGAATGTGCTCAAGTGGTGTTGTTAAACAAAAGAGACTAACTTTAGCTATTTATTTAGACACTTGCTTGAGGTAGTCGAGACAGGAGGCAGAACTGCTACTGCCACATAAGACTACTCTTTTAAAATGCAGCACAGTATCTTTTATATGTACTTTCTACCACTGAGCTACATCCCGTTACGATGAAGCCCAACATATCTATACTTCAGAATCAATGGAAATCTAGTGTGTCATCGGTACAGTTATAGTCATACATTGTTTAAACAGCTTATAAATAATACCAGTCCCTGCTATTAATCCTAGCAACATCAGATACATAAAACATTCATTTCATGTAAGCATGCACATATTTATTTGAACACTAAACATACTGTAAATCACAGCATAATGGCTGTCACATAAACACACCATCTGCCCAGTAACCAATAAGACTAGTCACGTTATTCGGTTTCATGTACTGCATATCTTATCCACTGAAATTCAGCTCATATAGTCCTGGATGAAAATTCAATTGACAATATTTGTCACCTTTATAATCCAAGTTTTAAAATCTAGATCTAATTTCCTGTAAAAGGAAGTGGCCTGATAAAAGGAGGAGTCACAAATCTGTGCATGAAATCCTTATTTAAAAAATGCTCCTATCTTAACATTTAGTTTTTGGTATGACCCGACTAGTGATTAAACCCGGTTTTTAAAGTTTATACAGCAGCAATTTGCAACAGTTTAAACTGATGTTTCTATCATATTTTTTTTATTAAAATCAAGGGACATTACTCTGTCAAAGATGGATAAATCGCCATGAAAGTCAAACTTGATTTAAACTCTACATAATAAGGATATAAAAAAACACACCTTTCAGCTCAATATCTTAAGGCATTGCAAAAAATAGTCCAGAAAAATATATGCAGGACAGACAGGATGCAGAACAGACAAACGAACAGAAAGATGGAGATGAAACCTATAGTCCCCTTCAGTTGGACCAGTAGGGGACTAACAAAATATACTTCGACTCCCATTTCTCACTTTGCTTTACCTTCATTTGACACCCATCAGCAGGTGTTACTACTCATGCTGGGGTGTCATTAAACCATCCATTCATTTAGTCCACACCTCCAGGCACATGCTTCATCAAACCAAATTATACTCTTTATCACTTTGTATAAAAACCACCAAACATTTTCTTTATGTGGGATTAACAAATAACAAACCATTTAATCATTCGGTCTTTTCACAGCATTGCTGTACACAAAGAGATAAATGGATAACTTTATATATCAAAGAAGAAAGAGGTTTTTCCAAAACAACATTTACATACATTTGTATGCAACACGAAATTCCTGTTCACAGGAGATTAACTTCCATCTAACAGTAGTGACCATCAGTGAATCGAAAGAAGGGGGGGAAAAGACAGCCAATGAGTTTGGTAAGCCAAAGGCTCTGTATGCAAAGTCATCTCTCCTTACTTACACGCATTCCACTGGGCATTAGCTGGATTGTCTGCTTACTAGAAAGTCCTCAAGCATGAAGCCGCTCAAACTCAGAGCTCTACGCATATATTGGAAAAGCTCCCGACTGGCTCAAAGGCTTGCCTGACCAGCATAATGTGAAAAAACAGGATTGTTTTTATGAACACACGGACTTAAGGTCTTACCTGGCACTCTCCTGCTCCAAATTGCTTGCTAAAACGGGAGATCAGCAGCCTGCTAGCAAGTTGGCCACAGTCTTGCTGTCCATGATACCCATCAAATGATTCACAAAGCATTTGGTAAATAAAAACACAAATCCAGGTTTATTGGATTCCTTACGGAGATGGTGAAACATGCCAAACAGCTTTAAACTAAATCGGCCAGAGAACGTTATGCTTATTGCAGATTTGCATTATAAACAATACACCCATAATGGCACACTGACATTGGCCTTAAAATACTATTCCCTTAGTCCACTGAGTTATCTCCCTTTAAGTTTTAATTTCTGACGATGGAAACATTTTCACATGGCCACAGCAATGTAGCTGACTGCTTGATAACACCTGTCAAATGCATGACTGGTGTGAACCTCAGATATAATTCATTTATTATAAAAAAAAAAAAAAAAAAAAAAATTAAATCTAAAAACTTGTTTATTATGAGGAAAACTGTTTAAACGAAACCAGGTTTTTGTGTGTTTGTGTCGTTTTTTTTTTTTTTTTGTGTTTGTGTTAAAAATTTAAAGTAAAAAAAAGAAGTAAAAAGTTAAAGTTTGTTTTGTTTAATGACACCATTAGAGCACATTAATTATTCATAAGCTATTGGATGTCAAACATCTGGTAATTCTGACTTGTAGTCTGAGGAAACCGGCTACATTTTTCCATTACCAGCAGGGGATCTTTTATATGTACTTTCCCACAGACAGGACAGCACATACCACAGCATTTGACCAGTTGTGGTGCACCGGTTAGAATGAGACAGAAAATCTAATCAGTTGAATGGATCCACCAAGGTGGTTTGATCCTGAGATCCAAGCACCTCAAGCGAGCAATAACAGACTGACCTAAATCCTGCCCCTTGAGTTTGTGTGTGTTTTGTGTGTTTTTAACAGAAAAACAGAGAAACAAAAACAAAAAAACAAGAGAGAAAAAAGAAATTGTGATAAATGTTTTAAAAGTGAAATCTGACACATCTGTATTTACCAGAAATTTCAAACAGATAACCTTTGTAATTACCTAAACAGATAAATGCCTCCTCTTGAAGAGAGCTTTCTTGGTGGGGACCTCCTTTATTGGAGAATTCAGGTGGCCATACTTGTCCAAACAAATATCGCCATAATGGCTGCACGTACTTGAAACCAACTGGGGAAGCTGTTATTTGTTAGTATAGCACCTTGGTGTAAATCAGCTGTGAATGCTATAATGGCTGGTGGTGTTTACAGCTGATAGCACCGCTGCTGCCCTAATGAGTTTTAACTAATGACATTATAGCTGCAGACATAAACATCAAGGCAAGCTATTAGGCCCCTACTAAGTGGCAAAGGCAGCAGCTCCACACCGCTGATACAGTTAATGGGTTTCATTTGTGGGTGTTAACGCATTGCGCTAAACAAATTAAGACAAGGATGAAATGGAGATCAAGAAAGCCACAACAGAAAATACAATAAATGCTGTGATTAATAACCTCAGATAGCCATGTTTTGTTGCTATTATATAAAGTATAAACATTATTTTATGTCAATTTATAATTACTATGTTAATGGAGCAAAACACTACTTTAAAAAAAATCATCAATCAAAACAAACTGAAATACAGAATTTCTTTTTTACATTATAAATATTATATATTCCAAATATCTTACAAATACTGGTATATTCTTGAAAATGCCACAATTAATAAAGAATATGGAAAAACAATTTCTTACCATACGACAAAATTAATTTGTCTTGTGTTTCACAACAAGTGTAAAAATTTGCTCCTTTGTAAAGTAGACATAAAGCTTCAGTATTTACAATAGTCAGATAGTCTAGCAAACAGCTGGGTAGAGTTTCCAAACACAATACCCCAACAAACACTTCTTGAACACAGGATCCATAAGCTATCCCTGAAACCACTCTGTGAGGTACAAAGAAAGGGTTTCTGTTACGTATAAGATGGCCTCTGACCATACTAGTCTGGTAACATCCCTCAAACCACTGCGAGGTACAAAGAAAGGGTTTCCTAGTCAGATAACATCCCTGAAACCACTGCTAGGTACGAAGAAAGGGTTTCTGTTATGAATAAGATGGCCTCTGACCATACTAGTCATGTAAGATACTCACATTCGAAGGTCCTTCACACAGCAAGATGCACCTCTTATCAGGTGGCAAACTTTGTTATCTAAATCCTTGCAGGTTTTACACTTATTAAAAAAAAAAATCTGCATTGCAAAGAGCCCGATTGGGTGTCAGTACACCAAAGACGCCCCATAGAAAACTCTTTTTTTACTCTCTTTTTTTTTATGAGGAACATTATTCAAGAATGATTTATCAAGTGTTTGGTTGAGCGAGTTCACTGATATTAGGTTTTTACATTGTTGACATAAATCTCTTGACTTAGAGTTTCAGTGATTTTTTGCCAGAGGGTCAATTTACTGTTCAGCCTGATCTGCCACTTTAAAGTTAGTATTGGGTTTGGTATATCTGATGTTATTAACATTTATCAAGGAGCTTTGTATAGTCATACAAACTTGAGAGAATAAATCTGTGTATCCACAGACTATCTGTGTTGAGTGTTTGCCTGGGATTGCGGGGATCAGCTGGCTGGAAATGACAAGCCTGGAAATACTGGTGTGTCTAACCAGGCTGATCCCAGCTGTGTGGGTATAGTCTTGCTGGCTTTTCTTCCTGCAGTTGTTGCCAATCCACATAACAAGTTCCAACCACAGGGGGTCCATACATAAATCTTTATCAACTGGGTCTTCTAGCTTCATTAAAACATGCCTGTCTTGTCATGGATACAAATTAGATATAAATTAGTCTGGGGCCTATGAAACGTAACCCTGACAAGCAAGGCTTTTAAAAAACACACAAAAAAACTCACATATACAAAAACATTCTCAAGGGTCTGTTATAACTTGTAGGGTGTATACAATGTAGAATGTTTTACAGTAATTTGTTCACTGAATACATACAGTTGATATTAATACATTGGTGAGAACATGCTGTACATTATTTATATCACATCACATGTTAATGGTTTCAAGACACATGATTGGCTGCTTCTAAGTGATGACTCAGTCATCACAAGCATACCATCCAATAAAACAAGCATGATCAAAATTGATTCTGTGTGATGTATAAGTTAACCTAGAAACCTCATCTCTGTGATGAGTCAGTTATATTCAAGTATTGTAAGTAAGTTTTAGTGGCAAAAGATGTAAAAAAAAGCCCACAAATTGAACCTGGTTTTTGAGGATATGTAAAAAATAAAACATTACACTCATGTCTGTTAAGATACCTTTTATCTTATATCTCATTTAAAAACACATCAAAATCACTTTCAATCATCAGATAAATGGTATCTAACGTCCACTTGTATAGTATTATCTATTTACAGTTTTGACCATGTGATGCTCTATAATTTCTTTTTCAATAAATCTTAATTTTTATTACATACCTATTCATTCCTACTATAGTGATAAAGACATTTTCAAGCTGTGTTATAAATTTATTCTGTATCGCACTTATATGCCATCTGGACCAGAACTTTTAAATGGGGAATTCCCTTTTTATTTTCACTGGAGTTAACACCTTTTTGTTACTGACATCATATATGATTTACAAATGACATCACATCATATTTGAAACATTTACACAAGGTTGCCGTAGAGTACGACTGTTAATGTTAAGTAAATCCACGAAAGGAGTATTGATCATGGGTTTAAGAAAGTGTTCTTATGACGTAAAATTAAAAACCGTTTTCGTAAAACATACAAGAAGGTATGTAATAAATACATAACTTCACATACGTTGTTTTCGCTTCTTACTTATTGCACTCATTTATTCTGCACAAGACAATACCACTTGATCACTACGCAGTCTCGTGGTATATATTCTTGCCCAAAATAAACTCGCGCAATAAATAGGAAGCGAAAATAACATGTGTGAAGTTCTGTATATGTACTGCATAACATGAATGCAAAAGGCAAAGTTGAAATTATGAGCACAGGAAACACAAGACAACAAAACACCATCACAAGAATTTTATTGGGGGGTGGGGGTGGGGTGAATACAACTGTGTTTGCCTGTGGTGTGATGGGTTACAAGATCAATCACCCTATATGATTCCATCACAGGTTGATTCTATCCCACCCAATACTCCATGACTGGTATATCAAAGGCTGTGATATGTGCTGTTCGGTCTATGGGTCAGTGCATTTAAAAGATCCAATATTATTATTTAGTAGGGGTAGTTTATGTAACATCAATAGGTTACCTCTCTCAATTTCTAGACCAGATGTCAACAACATCAAATAGCCATAGTTTAAAATGTGCTGAGGTGTTGTCAAAGATTTATTATTATGTTGGGTTTTGGGCTTTTTTTTCATATCCCTCAAATCCCTCCTGCAAAATGATACAAACATATTTGATTAATTAACTATATTTGGAAGTGAGTAAAAATGGATCTGAGTAAGAATGTTTGTTTTCATTAGTTGTTTTTTTTCAGTATGTGTATGAGTATGCTATGAACAAAAAATGTATTTGAGAATTCAAATTTTAAAACATTTTTGAGCCTCATGAGTTTAAAATAATGTCCAGAAGTATGATAAAAAAAATCCCCTTAAATAAATTTTTAATGACATTTGGATTCATAAATAGACAGCTAATGCTTGTTATTATTTTATTTTTTTAAAGCATATTTTTCTGATGTGACCGAAACTTCATTCCCATGCAATAAGCAAGGAAATATTCTCTAGCACAACAGGATTACTCTACGTAATGAAATTTCAAATTTCAATCTTGTGAATCTGTGCATAAAAAAAAATAGCAATATCCCCTGAAATTGCTTCCATTCTGTGACAGTAACTTGATAATTGTTATTATATCCTCAACAGAGCAAGCTGGAGCCAGAGAGGAGACAAAAACCACACTAAGGCTTCAGGGAAAGAGCCATAATTTGATTAGTGCACAGCCGCCAATTTGGCGACACTACAATGAAAAACAAAACTTAACCTACCTCTGTCAAATCCATGTTAGGCTTGTGATGAATAAGCCACTGTCCAACAGTAACAAAAAAGAAATCTCAGATTTATAAATAGCATTAAGAAACCAATAGTAATTTTGTCATTTCACTGATTTCACCCATGACCTGTTTACAAAAAAATTAATTCCAGAAGAATCATTTCTAATGTGATGAATAACACTTATATTACATAGACTGGTGAGCAATGTATTAAAACTATTTCTAAGTGATCCATAAACGCAATAAAGACAAGTCTATGTATGGCTGAAGGTACAATTGCACAACGGTGAAAACACAAGTCACAGCCTTGTTGACTTGTCCAGGGCATACGTGGTATTCAGTTCAAACATATACATTATCCACAGCTCAGTGTCCTTTTTCTCTCAGAATTAAGTCAGTTCAAGTAAGTTTCCCAACTACAAAGTCATTACTTTAGGTCTTTCCAGCAGGCAATATGTTCACATATTATTCAAACACACATCAAACAATGGATACCATACAACCACATCCAACGTACTGCCTTGGGCAGTTATTAACCTACGAGAAATTGCGCGGGTTTGTGAGGCGTCCATAGAATCTGCAAGAGTGTTTCAGTAAATATACATTTATTTAAGAGCCTATTACAAGCTGCACGACTCATTTCAAAGTAAAAATACAGGAAGTACCTAAACACCATGGCACAAATTGTAAAAGCCTACATTATATGAACAGGCATGTTTAATATTTTATTGCATTTTTCTATTGGGTGCACAGTGATAAATGCCTTTGAGGGAAATCAGACATTAACGCAGCGAAGCGAGAGTGCTTTGAACGTTATTGAATACCGTAATTATATTTTTATGTCCACCACAAAAAATAGATGTCACAATCATCGAACATTACCATGGAGAGATTATTTGCTTCTCGGGGCAAACTACATACTTAAAGTTCAATGGTGGCAATAATATTCAATTTAACATATTTAAATGGGCATTTGCAGTCATATTTAAACACACTTGGTTTGCGTGCACCGTCAGGTGCCAACACTTAGCTGAAAAAAGAATATATTATTTAACCCAGAGAAGGACTGTAATGAGAAAATCTGCACTTGAATAGCTGTGGCATACATAAAGATGTTTGCCAATAGTTTATGTTCGTCAACACATTAAGCAACAAATTTGGGTAATGTGTTATTCTACTAACATGATATTTGTCATATGTAATAACCATTACAATATAAAACCTAGGTCAATATGTTCATTGTTATATGATTAAATCCATTTCTAACCAAACTGGGTTTTCCTTTCAGGTCAAGATTGAATTGGTTTATTTATCTTAATCATAAAAAAAAAACCATCACTAAAACATGTGTTTTTTTCCATTACTAATTTTAAAATACCTACTTATTAAGTAAAGTAGTTTCTTATTTAGCAAATTTTTATGCAATCTAGCTGGCGAAACAGTGTTCTTTTCACCGGAAGTCAGCTCTTCAAGTCACTAATCTAGATTAGGTTCTGTATAACACCATTTAAAACATTTTAATTCCCTTTTAAAAATCACACCTCATTTAGTTTTTTCTAGCTCTTCTATTTTAATCTTGGAGGGGGGTGGGGGGTCAGATAAATTTTGAAAATAAAATGTAAATGACATATTTACATGTGGTTTTACTAATCTTGAAAACAACAGCAACTAAAATGGGGTGGGTGGAATGGGGGACAATTTGGTAAACAGTAATTCCGTTAGCTACAAAAATCATGGTATTCAAAAAATTACCTTGACACTTGACCTTAAAATTTAAATATGTTCGAATTTTGTTTTTATTAAACTGAGTAAAGATCAGTATTCAGTTACGGTATTTAAAAAAACACAAAAAACCCCCAGAAAAGCAGCACATGTATGTTCATTTGAATGAATAGCTTAATTTAAGTGGTGGCGAATACAATATACAAGGCACAATGTGTACAACAGCATGAGTAACAATATGTAAACTGAAATATTATTTATAATCATTCCAAAGGCTTTTTTTTATGCAAACAGACTTTATTTACAATACATGCACTGCTTTTATAATTTAACTGATGCATATGCAATATATATGTCATGTGGCCTTTTTCGAAGGAGTACCTTGTGTTATGAGAACCACATTCATTCTCTCTAATAGACAATGTGTTAAAATAGCCATGTTTCCCTTGGGCATCTTTTAAGTTGATTTACAGGGGGAAAAAATCTAATCTAATGTGCATATAAGTCCATCATATTAAAGCACCAATTACTTCAAATTGTAAAGCGACAATATCAGATTGTTTTCCTTGTTCTTGGGAATTGCTGCCGACATCCCCGTTAACAGGACATCAATTTTAATGTCCGACTCTTGACTAATCACACACAAATCCACACCAAATCCTTTTAAACTCTTCAGAATAAAAGCATGGACTAATTCCCCTATTGCCGCCTGCCTGCTGTACAATGCTGTAGAATGCCACACAAAGCCTGACTTTGGACTAATCTATAACTGCAGTTTGCTAATCTCGTACAGGTATCATTTTTAATTCAACCAGACAAAGACGTGAGCCACGTTAATTTGGACTAATGGAGCTGAAAGTTGTTATTGTTTGGCCTGATCTTCAGCACATACAAAGAGATGAGTGCATTATTGCTGAAGCCATTTATTGGAACTGTTGGCCTAGGAAGCTTTTAGAAATAGCAACATCGTTCAGCGTGTGTCTGTGCACATACTCATTATTTGCTGCGGTCAATAAAATTCTTCATTTCATAAACGAGTTGTGGTTTTCATCCTCTCATTTCCGGTAATTCTTTGGAGATAATGTTCACGGGTACATCTCAAATTGTGTGGCCATGCCTTTTTAGTCGTCCTGAGCATTAAGCTGTCCTCATTATTTACAAAATTACATCGCAATTGCTTCTCGATTCTCACATTAGAAGGAAAAAAAATGTTTACAGTGCTTTCAGCTGGTTTTAACAATATCCAAAATCAATATGGTGGATTACAGCTTTCAGGATTCTTTTTTCTGTCCAATTAATTATGATTTGCAAACACATAATACAAAGATTATTGACCGATTTTCATAACAATGGCTTTAGTATTTGGCTTTTTTCTTTTCCAACTAAAATAGATGATCAGATGATAAGTTGTAAATATTGATAATTTTTATTTGAGTTTGAGTTTTATTTTCGCAGCAGTTTTGCCAACTAATGAAGAAATATTATACAGCTGGATATTCATTACTTTTTATCAGGTAGAAAGCTGTTTAGCAGAAGCAGTGTTTATTATAGAATCTCTGTAGAACATTCAAGGCTAAGTGGATCTTCAACAACTGCATTTGTAATAGTACATAAAAATTTAAAAATAAAGTTTTTTTTTTTTCCTCTCGAAATTTAGTTTTCTTAATTCTGATCTAAAAAAATTTATACATACATCAAAACAAATTGATAAATGAGAAAATAAAATATTTTTGTTAAAACTTTAAGTCGATTAAGTTTTAAAACTTTAAGTTGATTATTATTTTTGTTGCTCCAAAATGTTTTGTAAAGACTGGTTTATTTTGTCTCTTATCTTGTTCTTAATAGAATCAGTTTTAGTTTACATCACATCATTTTCATCATCATCATCATCATCAAATCATCATCATCAAATCATCATAATTATCATCAAATCATCACCTTTATTATCATTAAAGTTTAGTTACTTTAATTCCAAGCCAGTTGCTGTTTATCTTAAATTACCACTGCTTTAAATTTCCCATGTAACAAATTTTATGTTGCTGGGCAAATCTTATGGGCAATACTTTCTTCTTAGCCCATAATTCTCATGTCAACACAGCACTATGGGGATATGGAATTTCAGTGTAAACTTCATTTAAAACAGAGTATCCCTACTGTGAACAAATTACCCAGCCAGATAAAAACCAGCAGCTCCAGCAAAGATTTATCAATCAAGATCCTGTCAAAATTCCTGGTGGGAAGTTGTTCCCAACACTGCAAGACAGCAATACATGTGTGTGTGTATCTAACCATGTCTAACCTGGCGGTGTTGCCCCGAGGTGTGGATTAATGTAGCAGTCAGTGAGTGATTAAATAGGATGTTGGTATTTACACATAAAACAAAGATCAAACATAGTATGGCTTACTTGTGGAGACTTGATGTAGTTTCTAGAATAACTGTGATGTCAGGCTGACAGGGGTTCCCTAAGGATAGCCTGTTTCACATTGTACTGTGTGCGCCTGCTACTGTGAGGAAAGCTGATAGCCACGGGCAGTGTTTACCAACAAATTGATATGGTGTAATATTAACACTGATGAAAAAAACCTGCTTGATTTTTATCTGAGTCATACCACAGCTCAGTGATAAAACATTTGCCAGACATGCTAGAGGTCATAGGGCCAATCTCACCAAATGGATCTGTAGACATTTTTGTTTATAATGAAAAAAAACAAAACAGTGTTCAGTATAAAATGTTAGGACAAAAGTTGTTAGGTAAGGCCATAATAAATTAAATGCTAGATTTACATTCAGATTTTTTTTTTCAAAATAGGGATGGGTGGTGAAAATTTATTTATTTTATATTTGCAGGTTATTGAAAATATTGCACATCGAGCATCATATATTTTTAAACAATAGTTTGTGCCCAATCAAAAAAAATATCTTCAGAGCAAGCGGGAATGAAATTCTTGGATATGTTTTTTATTATGCTCCAATATATATAGATAATTTACTGTACTAAAATAGTCAATGTTTTGATATTCTGTTTACAAGTTGATCCATGTTTTAACAAAAATAAATAAATTATTTAGCAAAAAAAAGAGTAAAGTTTGTTTTATTTAACGATGCCACTAGAGCACATTGATTTTTTATCTTATCATTGGCTATTGGACGTCAAACATATGGTCATTCTGACACTGTTTTTTTAGAGGAAACACACTGTCGTCACACAGGCAGGATAGCACAAACCATGACCTTTGTTGAATGAACCAGTTATGGATCACTGGTCGGTACAAAGTGGTTTACACCTACCCATTGAACCTTGCGGAGCACTCACTTAGGGTTTGGAGTTGGTATCTGGATTAAAAATCCCATGCCTTGACTGTAATCTGAACCCAGTACCTACCAGCCGGTAGACCAATGGCCTAACCACGACGCCACCAAGGCCGGTCCAAATTATTTAGCAGTGTAGATAGTTTTTTTATTCAGCAACCTGATACTATTATTATTATTATTTATCCTGAATTTCTAGCCATTTAGGTATACCTGAATAACTTAACTATGCATTTCTGGACATCTCAATATAGGTTTTTATCTAAAATAATTTTGTATGTACAATTTTTTTTTTTTTCCCAACAGGCAAATGAAATTTAAAATAATTCAGCCAACGGTCATTACAAATATAAAAAGTTTGTGTTGTTTAGTGACACAACTAGAGCACATTGATTTATTCATCATTGGTTATTGGATGTCAAACATTTGGTAATTTTGACATAGTCTTAAAGAGAAAACCAGCTACACTCGTTTCATTTGTAGCAAGGGATCTTTTATATCACACAGACAGGATAGCACATACCACTGCCTTTGATATACCACTGCCTGGATCGAGAAATAGTCCAATGGGCCCACAAATGGGGATCGATCGAGCTCTTTACCACTGGACTACGCCCTGATCCAAACAATGAATGAATGAATGAATGAATGAATGAATGAATGAACGAATGAACGAACAAATGAATGAATGAATGAATGAATGAATGAATGAACGAACGACATAACCCCAACAAATGCATTTATCTGTATAATGCTTTATATTGTAAAATATGTCACAGTAAAAAAGTGTTCATAAAAATTAGATGAAAACCCCCCAGGAAAAAGCAGGATGTGTGTTTATTTTATTGCGGGGAACAAACAGAAGTCTTGCAAGGTCTGAAAACTCACGATGTAGTCCCTTTAATATTCAAAAGCATTCATGCAAATACAAACTTCTTAAATATGCAGCTTGTCCATGCAGAGGGCAGCCAAGCCAAAGGTAATTAAATTGATTCCTCTTTGGGAGAACCTTCCAATATTAGAAGATCGCAATTTTTCTTCATTCCATCAGCTGCTATAGAGCCGTATTTTAGGGTATTACTGTGGTCAAACAAAATCAAATCCTTCTCCATCTGAGCAGACATGCGAGCAGATCCCAGTGGACTGGATTCATTACATGTGCATAATGGACAGCCATGTCCTCTGGAGAAGTATGGCATTAATCTTTCCGATCAACCATGCCCCACAATCAAGATTTCAAACTCCAAGTCAAGCAGCAGACGGCAATTTGCTGTCAGGACTGTCAAACAGATGAACAGGAATATTTCCCCACAAACAAGTCCAGGATGTAATTATTACACTCTAGGACCCACCTTTCTTGGCAACGCCACCTAGAGATGGGATTTTAAAGCACTTGAAATCATGAGGAGATAACCACCAACAATGAGTATCGATCGGCCTGTCATTTGGGACGTCTATAATCCACAGCTGTGCTTACGAGCCCATCAACTGTACTGATCTCACATCTCAGCAGAGACTTTCATTTACACACAATCTATTATCTATTGTTCACCAAATCCTTGTTCTGCCAAATTAACAACAACAATATATAACTTCTTTTTTCTCTCTTTTCTAAACCGTGTAACATTAGACATCCTCGACTGTCTACAGATCTGATCCATCGGGGAATTCATATTTCCATGAGACTTGTTTCCAACAATCAGCCGGCCTCATGGGTTCAATTTACTCAAATGGCAGCAGTATCATTAATACATTTTCTGTTCAATAAACTTTTGAAGCGTCATTTTCACTAAACGATCATTTGCACGAAAATGTGATTAATTTCCTATTTGTTGCATTATGTGGTTTATATTCATGAGATACACAGGACAGTTGCCTGCGTGAGAAAACCCACGGAGCTGGATGATAGATGCTCTCCGCTAGCTGTCCTGTAAATCATGCGGAAACGGAAGCCGCTTGGTGACAACAGCATAATCTGAGTGCCTGTCGAGGGATCATCATCGTCAGAGCAGAAAAAGTAATGTGTCACAAATGGACGAGATGTGTTATTACTCCATTAGCCACACACTGCAATTTGTCTTCTGATTGACAACCATAATTAGGGAGAATAATTCTACAGAAGTAGGTTGCGTTCGCTCGCTCGCTGGTTTTAATTTAAACGTTTTAAAGCACATGTATCAGATTGCTCTATAATGTGTGTTACATAAATCAGAGTTCCTTTTAAATGTTCTTTATTAAATAACATATGCTATGAATTGGGAAAAACTGGAAACTATAGAATTTAATGGACAATTTGAAATTTATTTTAGACATGCCTCAGTTAAATTATATTTTTCAAATTTAATAGTTTGATATGAAATCAGTTTAAAATCAACCTAATATGCATTTAAGAAACTTGCTTGTCCTTTGTTTTCTCAAACTTGTCATGTCAAAATCCAGGACAAAGTAATGACTTATTATGTTTGAGCCATTACATTTGTTTCAGTATATTTGTTTTGAGTGTGAAAAAAGATGCAGTTTATAAAGAGAGCCTTTTCCATCTAGGAGCCAGATGGCACCTACTTGTATTTTTATATAGATAGTATGAAATGTTTTAGTCGCCAAATGAAAAATGTAGAGAGCTCTAAAAATGTTTTAACAAATTTAAGAGTGTTGTAGTGAATTGCCAGCCATATATATTGCAGTAATACATTAGCATACCAATAACTTAATAAATAACCATTTTCAGTTGAGTCACAGACTCTGATGCCGATTCAGAAACAAAAAATAAGAACACCTAGCCTGTTGACAATGTGTCCAGAAGGTGATGCATTTGTCCTCTTGTATTTTTCACTTTAAACCACAAACAGAGAATTAATTCCTACATTTTTGTTATTTGTACACGTTTACAACAACAGTTAAACAATGCAGTTATACACACTAGACTGTAACTGCTAACATAGAGACTACAGCAGTTGTCTCACCTTGCATACCAGGCAGAGATGCTATCTTCCTTACGTATGCCAGACACCCAATAGGTGTCATTAAACATACATTCTCATCTTTACTTCAGTTCCTCCAGAGTGGCCATGCTTTTAAGATGAATGAGTTAGCTAAGTCTTTTACACTCACACAAAAAAGCAGCAAACAAGCGGACTGCATAAATAGACTTTTTTTTGGACATCACATAATAAAGTTTGACTTAATGTAAGTAGACATTGATGACAAACATGCACATCTAGGAGCCTGCATACTTCAGAATAAGTAAAAGTGTTTGCCGTTTCCACATCTCTGCCACTGTCTATATAAATCAGTAACTTAGATCTTACCTTTCGGTTGGATTTCTTCTTGACATGTTTTGGTTTTTCTTTGGGTAATATGTTGTTTGGCACTTCTTTTTCTTTGAACTGCTTGAAGTGGTTGTGGGTTTTAACAACATTCTGAAAGGTAGAGAAATTTAATATGTAATACAGTATATATACACATGATAGATAGAAATATTTATTTTATTACTGTTTTAAAAACTGAATACACAAAATATTTGTAATTTTTTTTTTACAAAAATCAGACTAGTAAACAAAAATTCATTTATTTAGAAAATTTTATTAATAATATTTTAATAACATAGCATATATTAAATCAAATCAGAGTATTTATTATAAAAGTAAAATGAACAAAACAGTAAATAGGGATAAAAGTCAATTACTATGAAACATTTAAATCTTCAAATGTCTACAGGTCTAATATACAGTCTTGGTTAATAATGATCATGTTGAGCACAGAACCCCAGACATTTAAAGGAAATCAATGTCAGTTCATTTCCATCACTCAAGTAAGTTCCCAATCATATGGCTGATGAACCAAAGAGTAAAGTCTCAAAGAGTTATGTCCCCTGAAAACTAGCAACCTTTTTCATGTTTGCAACAAAACTTAGTGATTGCAATCAAGAGCTAGCTACAAAAGTAAGTTGAAAAAGAAATTAATTTATATTAAACAAAATGAATTAATTGAATAATCTGATAAAACTTATTAATGACTGCATTGATTAATTTAAAAAAAAAAAAAAAAATCTTTACAAATTTACAGTATTTAGAATATTACTTCATACAAGTTCTGCAAAACGAAACATTTTAGGTGTTAACTGAGTGCCTAGGAATGTAAAGTTCATTAACACAGATTACTGGTAACAGAAATTTAATACAGAATTTCATTATCGATACTGTGAAAATATTTACATAATGCCTTTCAGAATGACATAAAATAACTCTTTTTTTAATTTAACTCGAGCATAACAAACATATAAATTACCATTTTGAAAATTAATTCAAGCTTTACAGTGAATAGAATTATGTAGATATTGTAGAAGAACTAATAGATATAAAGTGACACAGATACTGAAGCAAGGCTCATTTGGTTCGGTAGTTTGTAAGTAACAAATGTACTTGTTTTGTATGCACAGTAAAATATTTTTAAAATATTGTATTCGTAGTAAAATGTCTTGTACACGTGTATATAGTTTATTTGATTATTTTATTTCTCAAAATTACTATGTATATTTCTATGAACAATATGGCACTGTAGTGTGCAAGCTATATTTCATGGTTGAAATAACCCTAGCCAACTGAGCCATCACAGCAGTCTTATCAAGACTATATGCTCTAGAAACGAGAATCTTAAAATACTTAGTTATAATAAATACTATAAGGAGATGTATTTTATAAGTAAGCATGTGCTTGTTATGTATACATTAAACACTTGAAATATTTTAAAATAGTTCCGAGTGTGGTAAACATAAATTAGTATATATTACGCACCATTAACAAACAAAACAGATATCAATTTATTTCAGAATAAAATATCATAAAGTTAAAGTTTGTTTTGTTTAATGACACCACTAGAGCACATTGATTTATTAAGCATCGGCTATCGAATGTCAAACATTTGGTAATTTCAACATAGTCTTAGAGAAGAAACTAGCTATATTTTTCCATTAGTAGCAAGGGGTCTTTTATATGCACCATCCAACAGACAGTATAACACATACCACAGCCTTTGATATACCTTCATAAAGGCGAGACAAACATTAATTATTGAAAACCCTGCATTAAAACAAAAGAAAAAACAAAGACCATGAATAGTAACAATTTGTAAAATTTCCCCCATCTACGGTTTCGTAGTGTATATTTAGAAGAAAAAAATCTAATTCTAATTTTCATTATTATTCATACTTACCTAGTGCTAGCACAACAATGATTTAGAATAATGTTTCATATCAATAATGCTGTCATCCTTGTTTTCGAACCACGTTTGGAACATTCAAAATAGGTATTCTGTAAGACCCTTTGTTATGTTTATAAATATAATAGCGTAAGTAGACACTTTTTACTTGTTATTGGTAATTCATACAAAGCATAGAGTATAATAGATTTAAACTGAAAAATTCATTTTTAAGAATTTTATAATAAAGTTAACCTTTAACTGTACTTGGATTACATTAAAATTTAATCTCCAAAGTAATCTTTGTGGAATCTGTTACATGTTTTATAAGGTTACATATGTGTCGTGTGCTTGCAGTCTGACAGATGGTAAATGGTTAGGTTTACATGTTAATATTTAATTCTTTTATGTGCAAGACGAAGAAAAAATCCCATCTAATAGAGAAAAGAATGTTAAACAACACTTCCACTATTTAACCTATTAGGATGTAAAACATGTGGTACTTGCGACACTTGATATATCACAGAATGAAAAGAATTCAAGAAACTCAATGCTGCTCACTGTTGCAAGAGCTGTTCTTTTTAGCAGCAAATACATTATTTTATCCTGTCACTACTATTTTTTTGGACTGAATATGACGACCAAATAAAGGCGACACCACATGATACGAGTGCCTTGTACGAGACAATAGCTATAAGAATAACCGATTGCATAGCAATAGAATAGAATAGCTGTTTAACAACATCCCAGCACGAAAAATGGGTGTTAAACTATGGTAAATGCAAACATATAATGATGAACCAGCATAGCGACTGATGAAATCATAATGTTGTCTTGCCAATCGATTAGTCTCATGGCTATTCTCGTCTGAAGCATTTGTATTGTGTGGCGTTGCCTTAAAGCAAAGTGATATCCTGATAGTAGCAAAATACTGCTTATCATGTGACCTGTCCCGACTCGACTCAGTTGCTTTGACTAGATATTCAGATCAATTTTTCGTATCATTAATTTCAATCAAAATATAGTAAAATGTCAATACCCAATATAAAAAATATTACTGGTTTATTTATTAAGGAATTATGAACTAAAACTTATTTTTGAACACGACAAATGTAACATATTACACGTCATCAATTTGTCATGTTTTGATGAGCATACTGAAAGCTAGGAATATAGTTGACTTCCTCATTCTTCTTGTCGAGTTGCAGGATAAATATAATACCAAGTTAATGACATAGCCAACTAATCGGCTTTATCCTGTTTAGGATGAATGGGCAATTGTGAAAGCTTGTCAAGCCTCGCAGAGTTCCCCATTCTTAGCTTCAGAGGATAAAGCCAATATCCTATGTCATTAACTAGTTATTTTCTAACTAGTAGACATAACATCCCAACTGTTGTGAATGAATGAATGTTTAACGACACCCCAGCACGAAAAATACATCGGCTATTGGGTGTCAAACTATGGTAATGCAAATAAATAAAGTGATGATCAACATCAATATAAAAATTCAAGACTTAAACAAAAACAGTGTAAAGAACTGTGCAAAACCACAAATATCACAGAATTTTACGGATACTGAATTTTACTAAAAACTTAAGTTTTGTGCTGTATTGGCCATTCTCAAAGAGAATGTTACACCCCTGCACCACGGTGAGGTTACAGCACATGCAGGGGCCCAACTGTTGTGAGACAGGATGCTGTTCAGTGGTAGAGTGCTCGCCTGAGGTGGCATGGGTCATATGCTGTGCACATCATGTTGGAAAAGGGCTTTAATATTGTTTTGATGAATGGATACAAGTCATTGAAACCACTACTAGAATTAGGAAAACTGAAAAAATGCCTTGTGGACTAAGATTAATCGAAGATTGAAATATTTAAAAAAAAATTCCCGATGACCACATTTATGGCAGATAGATGACTTTGTGTTGACTATACAGAATAGTTAGTTGTTGTTTTTTAACGACACCACTAGAGCACATTGATTATTATTTATCAGCTATTGGATGTCAAACATTTGGTAATTTTGACATTTACTCATAGAAAGGAAACCTGCTATGTTTTCATTAGTAGCCAGGGATCTTTTATATGCACCATCCCACAGACAGGATAGCACAAACCATGGCTTTTGATATACCAGTTATGGCTTAAATGAGAAATAGCCCAATGGGCTATGTCATGCCCCTGACTAAACAGAAGTGCCAAAGATGCAAATAACAAATGCAGAGTGCAATATTTCATTTGAACTATCATTCTGTTTGTGTCAGTAACACCACCAATTGGTTACAAAAATTTATAATTGGCAAATCAGTGTAATCGAAATAAGTTCTGTTGTGAAACTGATCAAGTGGGATTTGGCTCAGTTGGTAGAGTGCTTGAAACTGATCAAGCGGGATTTGGCTCAGTTGGTAGAGTGCTTGAAATTGATCAAGCGGGATTTGGCTCAGTTGGTAGAGTGCTTGAAACTGATCAAGTGGGATTTGGCTCAGTTGGTAAAGTGCTTGCCTGTGTTGCTTTGGCCACAGGATCGAAGCTCCTCGGTAAACGCATTCTGATTGTTTTGGGTATTTTTTCCCCCGTCACAACAAGTGCCCCTTGACTGGTATATCAAAGGTAATGGTGTGTGCTGTCCTTCTGGGAAAGCACATATAAAAGATCCCTTGCTGCTGATGAAAATATGTAGCTGGTTTCATCTCAAGACGAGTTAAAATTACCAAATGTTAGACATTCAATAGCTGCTGATAAATTAATCAATGTGCTCAAGTGGTGTTGTTAAACACAACAAACTAACTTTAACACAGGGAGAGAGGGCATCTCCACCTGCCAGGAATGTACAGGTTCTCTCAAGACTAATCTAATTCTATATTTTACCTTCCACAATATCTAATTTTCCATCATTTAGTCCATCAGATAATGCGTAATTGGCGTAATATCTATGCCTCTTGTGACTGATGGCCATCAAGCATAAAGGTGCGTCTCTAACACTGGCAAATCTGCTGTTACAACTACCCACTGTCATGCCAATCTCACTGCCTATAAACTAACCAATTTTCAAAACGTTGCCCTACACCGAAAACACTGGCCATAAAACCTTTTATCCATTTGGCCAAGGACTGCCAACTCCACTGTGAACAGAGCTATAAAATATTCATCTTTTCTATGGCGCAGCCTAGCTGGGAGTGATTTTAAAAGCTCTCCATAGTCAGACTAAGTCATTAATGTGCTCAACATATCCATGTAGGTGGTCCGAGGTGGCCTTTAAGCCACTATATCGACTAAGACTGGTTCATACAATCAGATATGACATGCCGAGCACTACAAAACCTGTACAGGACAGGTATTTACACACACTGCACAGCACAATGGGATATAACATGTTTTCATAATGCTGTAAGTAAGCAGCAAGAAATTAATACCCATTAAATACAATAAACGTGCACCACATAAGTATCTGCCTTGAACAGGTGTAAGTGGCCAGGTCGTTCCACTACAAACACACGCTATATAGTCTAGCACTAACAGATGTAAAGTAGTGTTTATTGATTGTCAACTACAACCAAGGTTAAATCTGATAATGAAAATTACTCTCACACACTTGTCAGGATTTTTATTAAATCTTATACACACTGGGAAAAATACTCCAACATAAATATATGCAATATTTACAGAGTTCACAGTTATAACAAGGGTTTAGATGTAATAAACCTTAATTTTGGCATCATATTTGGTTAAGAAAAACAAAACAGCTAACAAAAAGTTATTTGTAATTTATTTTTTAAATCCAATTTAAACACCGACTTACAAACATTTAATATGTAACAGCCAATAATTACCAAATGTGCACAGGTGTCATGAAACCATAATAATAATTTTATTTTCTATTATCGAGTGTCACAATTACCAGAAAAAGGAAGAAGGAATACTTTATTTAACAATGAACCCAATACATTTTTAATCATGGTGATATGGTGTCAAACATATGGTTAAGGGCCACACAAATAATGAGAGAATCCCCTGCTGCCATGCCATGGGCTATTCTTTTCAATTAGCAGCAAGGGATCTTTTACATGCAACATCCTACACAGGATAGTACATGACATGGCTTTTGTTACACCAGTTGTGGAACACTGACTGGAACGAGAAATAGCCCAGTGGGCCAATCAAGAGGGATCAATTTGAGACTGACCGCACATTAGGCGAGGGCTTTACTAGTGGGCTACATCCCACCACAACTACCAGTTTTACATGTAAATAGATAAATAACTAGTTTAACATGCTCATATACCACTAGTTTCAAACACGCCTTACATGTAAAAGTTGTTGATTCGAAAACAACGTGCTGGGGTATAATTAAACAAATATTCTCATTGTTCTTCTTCCCAGTTAGTAAACAAGACTGTGACCTTTGTTCACCCAGTAAAGGTTCCAGCATCCTGCGGCCATCACGATGACTTATTCAAAGCGACACAAGCTTCACAACCATCAACATCAAAACCTCATGCCAAGGAAATCCAATTGAGCAAACAGCCTATTCAATTCCCATCCATTTCCTTACATTTTCCCAAATATCAATATAGTCTACAGAATCAAGACAGATGGGAAGACACCAGCTGACCCAGCGCAGTCATTACAATTCATTCTCGGTTGGCCAGTATCTCACACTTAAGTATTTCATAACATAATTCACTGCGTGGAAATAATACAGTTAACAATGCGGTGCATACACCTTGTTCAAGTCATGCCCTGCCATATCTTAGAAACTACCCTAACCGTTGTTAAATTAATACACACAAAATAGCAATAATATAAACTGGTGATTTTGTACAATTTAACAATTTGTCTGGCAAATGGGATTTTTTTTTTTTTTTGCAGGTAACAGTTTCAGCAACTAATTTTCACATTAACACATACCATCCTATCAAATATAAAAATAATTTCTTAACAATAAATCACTAGATAGATCAATAGAAAGAAAGAAAGAAATGTTTTATTTAACGACGCACTCAATTTTTTTTATTTACGGTTATATGGCGTCAGACATATGGTTAAGGACCACACAGATTTTGTGAGGAAACCCGCTGTCGCCACATAGGCTACTCTTTTACGACAGGCAGCAAGGGCTCTTTTATTTGCGCTTCCCACAGGCAGGATAGCACAAACCATGGCCTTTGTTGAACCAGTTATGAATCACTGGTCGGTGCAAGTGGTTTACACCTACCCATTGAGCCTTGTCGAGCACTCACTCAGGGTTTGTAGTCGGTATCTGGATTAAAAAACCCATGCCTCGACTGGGATCCGAACCCAGTACCTACCAGCCTGTAGACCGATGGCTAACCACGACGCCACCGAGGCCGGTCAGATAGATCAATAGATACAGATTACTGTGGGTTGACATTGTTTTGGGGGTTTTGTTTTGTTTTGTTTTTTTGTTGTTGTTGTTGTTGGGTTTTGTTTTGGGGTGTGTGTTTTTTTTGGGGGGGGGGGGGGATGTTGGTTTTTTTTTGGGGGGGGGGGGGGTTTCTTTCTCTCTCTCTCTCTCAGTCTGTCTCTCTCTCTCTCCATTTAGATGTGCTCTAGTGGTGTTGTTAAAACAAACAACACATCCTATTACAATCCAAGCCAATAATATATACTATGTCCAAAGGAAACTATACCAAGAAAAATTTATTTAATTTCCTTTATAATTTGGATAATGGAAATAAAATGATGGTTAAATATCTTTCTGCTTTTAAAGAATAAAATTTAGTTCTCAATATACCAAAACACCACTCTTCATGAATATATGTTTTAAACATGCAACATATTTTGGTTTTTCTTCAGTAGTCTCTCAGAGTATTGGTACAGTTTCTTTTGTACGTCCGTATAGTTTCATTTCACAAAGTGAGTATAAATATACTTTAGTATTCAAGATGAAATTTTAATGAAGCAAATAACCAACTCTTTATTAAGTGATATTATCTTCATAAAAACATGAGATCTGTTTCTCAATGACATTAACAAAATTATGCCATAACAGTTTCTTTAGCAACTGTACTGTAGAATGCCACTCAAATTTCAAGTGCTTAAAATTATACTCAGACAAATTTTGACGTCCAGACCTAGGAGACTGTATCAAATTAAAACAGCTCTCATCTCAAATGATGCCGTTACAACAACTTGTAGATGTATGCTAAAATTACACCAATTAACTCCTCTAAGATTACACCAATTAACTCTGATGGGCATCTGGCCACATGCCACTGGCCTTGAACTCCTCCCCTTTAAGGCAGGCAAAAACAAACACTGAACATTCAAACAAAAACTCCACTTCCCAGACTTGACATTCCTGTTGCCAAGTTTTTCCTGTTAAGACCGATTATTAGCCAACATTTGTGCAACATAATCCACATTTTCACAACTGCTCCAGCTGTTACCAGTCAAAGGTTAAACCATTTGTAATACACTTCTCCTGTGCAGATCTACACTTAGGTTTCCTTTGGTAATAAAAGAATCAGTAAGTAGTCTACAATGAAACCATAATGTGTGGAATTATGTACAACACTAAGTCTTATAAAGCATAGAATAATAGTGATTGAAAAAACAGCTCTTGGAACAAAAAGCTATTCTCACCATAATATACCGGGAGAAATAAATACTTGATATTGTAGACTAAATTTCAGTCACTATTAGTGTCATAATGTCTGTACAAGTACAAAGATGTAATGTTGGATTACATGCCAGTAATGTGAGATTGAAAGTCATTAAAACAGTTAACTTCCTGATACTATAATGGATGTAGGTTTTGGCTGCAGTCACTCTTTCCTGTTAGTGTTGGTATGATGCCGTATTTATTTCCATCAGTGTAATTGAAATAATAATTTGTGCTAAATTAATCCAGTGTCTTTGGTAGTACTTCATAATTATCTCTTGAGACGATCTTTAAAAAATAAATGTTTTGCTTAATCCAATCAATCATTTTAGTGAAAAGGTTAACGAGTAGTTAATTTTTAAATTATTTTGTTATCTGTTGTATTAAAAAAAAATGAAAAGATGCAAAAAGAAAAAAAAAAGTGAAACAAATTGTAGAAAAACATAATTATTTCTGAACCGATAATGGATATACAGGTTATTACCAGAGAGTTTTTCGGTATCGTCAATATAATATATTAGGAATAAAAATTGTATTATGCAAGCCTCTGGTGAGCATAATACATTATTTTTATTCCTAATATATGATATTGATGATACCGAAACATGAGGGTAATAATCTATTTATCTATCTCAAGCTAAATACATGTTTTTGTAATGACTAAGAATATGTGGCATAGTGAATGGCAATGACATCAAACTCGAATGACGTCATTTTGGATGTCCTTACATCAAAATAAACTAGTGCATAACATTTTTTGTTTTCTGAACACTGGACAGCTTTCAGTGTAAAATTGCTATTGAAATGTTTTTTGTTTGATTATTATGAATGCATACATCAGTTATGGAGTGTCGCTTTAGTACGTTTGCTTAAATGTCAATAAACCTAGTGCCGTGACCTTGATTAATTTACATCTAATTTGCAAAGTTATCAAATTCTTAAAGTATGTGATCTGAAAAATATCACATACTTTGATTGTACTGAAACTGTAAGATATTATATGATAAAAACAAATATCCCAGAATGCAATAAGTCTCACCTGTCACTTTGTTTGTAACTTTGAACTATAGCCAAAGTGACTAGTGATGTTCTGTTTTTATGTAGTTTGGTCCACTTTATTTTGTCAGAATAAGGAAGGAAGGAAGTGTTTTATTTAACAACACACTCAACACATTATATTTATGGTTATATGACGTCAGACATATGGTTAGGACCACACAGATAAAGAGAGGAAACCCGCTGTCGCCACTTCATGGGCTACTCTTTTTGATTAGCAGCAAGGGATCTTTTATATGTACCATCCCACAGACAGGATAGTACATACCTCAGTGCAGCACTGACTAGAATGAGAAATAGCCCAATGGGGCCACCAATGGATATCAATCTAATAATAAGAGTTGACTAGAAAGAAAACTAAAAATCATCATCTGAACACTATTAAAATGAAATTCTGTTTTTTCTGCAACTTGTCACAGGCTAAGACAAAAATGGGATATAAAAGTGACTAATACCAGTACACCAGCCTCGGTGGCGTCGTGGTAGGGCATCGGTCTACAGGCTGGTAGGTACTGGGTTCGGATCCCAGTCGAGGCATGGGATTTTTAATCCAGATACCGACTCCAAACCCTGAGTGAGTGCTCCGCAAGGCTCAGTGGGTAGGTGTAAACCACTTGCACCGACCAGTGATCCATAACTGGTTCAACAAAGGCCATGGTTTGTGCTATCCTGCCTGTGGGAAGTGCAAATAAAAGATCCCTTGCTGCTAATCAGAAAGAGTAGCCCATGTAGTGGCGACAGCAGGTTTTCTCTCGAAATCTATGTGGTCCTTAACCATATGTCTGACGCTATATAACCGTAAATAAAATGTGTTGAGTGCGTCGTTAAATAAAACATTTCTTTCTTTCTAATACCAGTACACTAACTACCACTGCTATAGTCGACAGATACAGAAAAAAGAAAGAAAAGCAGCAGCAGCAGCAGAATAGAAGCAATCATGATGTACATGACACAACACGAGACATGGAAATTTCACCCGGCCTGATTGGTGAGCAAAAAGACAAGTTATGCTCCTGATTTATGTATCGTTAGCATGTCCAACGGAAGCATTAAGGCAGACTGATCGCTATAGCACTGAACAACCAGGAAGATGGAAAAGCTGGCTGCAGTGAAAAGAATCCATTAAAAATTCAATAAAGCCTGGTCATTCACCTCATACAAACTGCAGTGGATCACGCAACTAACTGACTGGTATGTTAAAAAAGTGAAAATGAAAACAGAAATTTAAGGGGTTTGTGTTGATCGATTAGGATATGAATTACAGTTGAAAGTAGATTTAAAAATAGATAGAAAAAAGACAATATAATGTAGTGTATGAGTACATTGCAACATTGGAAACAAATTAGCACATTAAAGAAATACAAGAATTCATTGAAAAATATATAAAATAGAGCATTCATTTAAATCATTTGATAGATTTAGCTAAATTAATTTTGACATGATCTTTTTTCACAAAATCATACAAACATTTGTTAAATCACTGCTTTAATCAGTGCCAAGGAAAGGAATTTTACAAACAACATCCCCGGTGTCTAAGCTATTGTTATTTCAACACTTCAGAGACAGACAGACAGACAGACAGAGAAAGAGGAAACCTCTTGTCATCACACAAACTACTCCTACAACCTTTCTATCACTGAGCTACATGCTGCGTCTAGTCGGTCACAAATGCAAAGCCAGTGGTGGGGTCCACAGCAAGCATGCTTAAAGTGTTTGGATATATGTTTGCATGTTTTACAGTTAGTCATATGGAGTGAGGCATAGCCCAGTGGCAGAACACTCGGTTGATGTGCGGTCTAGGATCGATCCCCATCAGTGGGGTTTACAATTGGGCAATTTCTCTTTTCAACTAGTGCACCACAACTGGTTTATCAAAGGCCGTGGTATGTGCTATCCTGTCTGTGGGATGGTGCATATAAAATATCCCTTGCTACTAATATAACAGGTTCCTTCTCTGAGACTATACCTCAAAATTATCAAACGTTTGACATCCAATAGCCAATGATTAATAAATCAATGTGTGCTCTAGTATTGTTGTTAAACAAAACAAACAAACTTTTAATGTCATGCATTATAACAAATAACCAGTTATTTATCACACACAAAAGTATTCAAAGGGATTGGGTGGAAATGTATCCAATACATATTCAAAAGAGGTACAAGAAGACACTGGCTATGACGAAGAGGATGTGATGGATCCTTATCAGCTACCCTTGGATCTCAAGTCCAAGGATCTCAGTTTTATTGGAATTTTTTTTTTCCAGTTCCATTTTCTGTAATCTATTGGAAACTGTTTTTTGGTACTTATGGTAATGGTGGATTATATTACATGATAATGGGTAAAGGACTTTTGGTTCTATGATTCTGCCAACAGGTTACCATAGTTTCCGTGAAATCCTGGGGCTTAGAATCTGCCACTAACAAATATAATGCCAACAGCCAAATAACAGAATTTTGTTACAAAAACGAATTGTGGTTCACATAACATTTTTTATCAATTCACATTCAAAATTACTGGGGTTTTATTTTACTGCTTTAGATCTCAATTCACTTTGAAACTGAAGTGGATAAAACTAGCCCATAAGCAAATCTGTTAATCAAGCTACAAACTACAGTTAATGATTATTTAGACATTACTCATACTTGTTAATTCATATATTAATGCCATCTTGTTAATAATATAATACTTGTCATAAACGATTGCGTCTCATATCGCATCGAATTAGAGCTAAAATGAAAAATTATATTAGCCATGTCGTAATGGTTCAGTGTTAAATCTTAGACATCATATCAAAGCATAATTCATTTAGTTCTGGCATCAGAATGGAATAGACTGTTAAAATGATGTCCCAGCACATTGTTTTATCAGCAGATATCACACATTAATAAAAACATGTATTTGCACAGTTAGGGGTGGGGCTGGATATAGCCTAGTGGTAAAGCGCTCTATGGGATGGTGTATATAAAAGATCTCTTGCTACTAATAAAAAAATGTAGCAGGTTTCCTTTCTACCAAATGTTTGATATCCAATAGCCGATGATTAATAAATCAATGTGCTCTAGTGGTGTTGTTAAATAAAACAAACTTTAAAACTAACTTTTTGCACAGTAATTGTCTAGAAACAAAAGAAACTAGCCCAGCTACCGCCAGATCAGCCATACCTTTATTTTAGGTCTTTTAACAGGACAGCTTTGACACACATCATGAAGCACTGGTTGGAATGGGAAATAATCTAATGGGTCCAGTGTTTGTGATCAATACTGTGAATAATTACACGTCAGTCAGAAGCTCTAGCACCAAGTTATCGTCCACTCCGTTTCATGGTAGGGTGGAGAGTCTGTACTCATTAAACTACCAGTATAAACCACCAGCCTGACATTAATAGCAGGCGTGATGGATTCTGAATGACATCAACTAATATCTTAATAGAGTCGTTACTGGTGCATTCACATATATCACTCATTGATTAATCTAATCCATTATTCAAAAACAACACAAATGTTTCTTTATTTAGTTATTTCTTTATTTAATGCAACTCAAATAATTTATCCATTTTCGTGCTGAATCTATTTATATCCACTTGACTTTTCATTTTTAAAAAACATTTACTATATATATATATATATATATATAAAATGCTGAATCCATTTGTACTTTTGTCGATTTAATTATATATCTCTATTTAAACAAATAATTATCACTTATTTTATTAGTTTCTTTTTTTAACAAATCAATTTACTGCCTTGATGTTTTTTTTCTCTTTTATTTAATTATACATCTGTATGCATATATAATCAAAACATTAATTTTTTCAGTTTGTTTTGAGGAATCCATTTACTGTCTTTATCTCATCATCAGAAAGTCAGAAAGTCCATCTATTAATACAGAGTACATATAATTTTATTAATTTATTATTTTTTTCCTTTGCTTTTTAGCACCACATTATCATGTATTAATCAAATAGTCTGCTAAAATGACAGTAATAAAGAAAGCTCAAGGGCTCAGCAGGCAGCGGGCAGCTATGGCATGACTTATTATTATAGTCAAGAGAATGATTTGTGGAATACCTCTATTGTCAAGTGTGACCTTTGTAAAACAGTGCTTCCACTTGTAATGGGCTTAGCTTGTTGTGTCTGCAGCCGTGACACACAATCCACACACAATATTTGAGCTAGCTCCGGTTTCCTTAAAGGGGCACCAGAGCTATCGCAGAGTTCCAGCGAATGCAAGCAGTGTTTTTGTTGCTCTGGCTGGGCGAGCTGTATTCAGCCTTATTGCTTGTGCAAGCAATTGGTTGATGGGATCTCCAGTCCTGCATTAGATAACTTGACCTTAATTAATTAAGGTGGATCAGATAACACTGATGTATATGGCAGATTAATATTGCACACTTATCTGTGCTACAATGGAAATTACATTATGTAAACCTGTTCATTATTAGATTTCATGGCTTTGTGGAGTAATCAATACATTTGGAATGCAAACCATACACAATCTGAGATGGCATTATTTACCAAGTTCTCCAAGGTATAAACTGCAATTTTAGTAAGAGAAGTTATGACTTATAGATTACATGATATGATGACTTGGATAACAATAATAAATTTATTGAAAAAATATTTGTCAAATTTTTTGTGGCAATCAGCTTGCACTGACAGACTCTCCAGAGACAACTGAAACATTATGTATAAGAAATCTACCAATAACAATGTAATGTCCAAACCTGGAATTAATGCACTAACTGGTCAATTTCTGATTAATAATCAATTAAATGCTTATTATGCTTTTAAGAACTTACATGAGTTGGCTAGTTTATGCCAAACACTTGTGTAGTTTTACCATGAAATATACACATAAACACTTTTTTAAGAGCCTTAATTTGTTGGTTAAAATAATTTAAATGTTCATTATATTTTCAACAGTTTCATTTTTAATTTAAATATACTATATATTTATTTGCCATGTTTTTAATAAATTAAGTATAGCAGTAAACCCTATTCATTAGTGCCCAAAGGACCAAAGAAGGGAAGTATCTCCATATTGTATTTTGCGTACTTGACCATGGACATTGTACTCAATTAATTGGCCAAATGGACGAGAGCAATACTACACGTACTTTAAATTTAGAATTTCTGCTTCAAAATGGCTATTAATCAAATTGGCATTGTCAACTGGCTATCTACTTACTAAGATATTATTCTATTAGTTTTTCGACATCAAAAGCTGTTTTGTTTCACAGAAGAGAACATTTTGAGAATAAATCTGACGGTTGATAGGCAGATAACCACCTATCAATAAGACAGCATCACCTTTGTTTTGTTTAACAACACGACTAGAGCAAACTGACTAATTAATCATCAGCTATTGGATGTCAAAAATTTGGCTACTTTAACATGCAATCCCCAGAGGAAACCTGCTACATTATCCCATTAACGTCGATGAGTCACTTTTCGCACCCTTGTTTTGGCTTCATATACTATAAATACAACATATTTTAATGTAATTTCACTTCAAATCCATATTTCTTAAAAATAGTACTTTTGTTTTTATAAGATTTTCTTCAAACAGTCAGGTGCATTAGTAATTTGTAAACTACAATAGCAATTCTGAATGGAATTTTTCCAGCTCTCAGAAAAACATTACTGGGACACAGACGTCATTAATTTTTTTTTTAAATAACTATATTATTCCAATGATATGCCAGTCGTGAGGCACTGGTTGCAATAGGGGAAAACCCAATCAGATAACAGGTCAACAGGTATTATTTTCAAGTTTTTTTTTTAATTTTTATATTTTAGATCAGTTAATATTAATTAAAATTAGAGTATTTTTTTTAAAAGTCATGTTTAGTTTCGGGCATTTGTGACCAGATATCCAGTATTTATGTCTTATTATTCCCAATAATTGTTTTTTAGATAATTTGTTTTGTTTTTTGTGGAAAGGGGTGGGATTTTGCTCAATCGGTCGAGTGTTCACTTGAAGTGCTTGCGTCAAAGGATCAAACCACCTCAGGGGATCCATTCAACTGATTGTTTTTTTCTCGTTCCAACCAGTGCACCACAACTGGTCAAAAAGAAAGAAAGGTTTCATTTAACGACGCACTCAACACATTTTATTTACGGTTAGATGGCGTCAGACATATGGTTAAGGACCACACAGATATTGAGAGTTGAAACCCGCTGTCGCCACTTCATGGGCTACTCTTTTTGATTAGCAGCAAGGGATCTTTTATATGCACCATCCCACAGACAGGGTAGTACATACCACAGCCTTTGATATACCAGTCGTGGTGCACTGGCTGGAATGAGAAATAGCCCAATGGGCCCATCAGTGTTGGTAAAACAGTCATATTTATTATCAAATTAGCTGTCGCAATCAGCTATCAATTCCTGAAAATAACCATAGACATTCTGCCATTGTTTTTTAAGCGAAGATATATGCCGAAAACAGCTTTTTCAAACAAAAAACTAAAGCGGCCATTATCAACAATAGTTCCAATTAGTGTTGTTTATTATTATTTTAGTCAGTGCCATGTGCAAAATGGCATGAGATATGAATGAGTATGTAGTATAGTGTGTCGGGCTTGCTTGGGTGAGATATCTCGCCTGCAGTAGTCAGAAGGTTAAAGTGAATCTCAGTTCCACAACAGGGGTTTTCTTATTCCATCGACACCTGCCAATGCACTCCTATGTACCTGGTAATTGTCATAAATGACATTTACCATATTTATATTCTAACCTAGCCAATGCATTTCCTATTATATGGTGTTTAGTGCATACCACCTGCTACATTTCTTTTCATAAAATTTTAACCAGCACTTTTTTTTTCTCCCTCTCTCTCACAATATCCAGACAACATAAAGCAGTCACGGAAAGCTGTCAGCACTGTAGCTACTAGCCGTTTCATCAATACAATCAACATTTCATCAATACAATCACCGCTGAAGACTGATGCACTTCACACAAACACTTGGCCAATCTTTTACAGCCACAAAAATGTTTGTTGACAGCCCTAGCCGATTTTCTGCTGTTTAAATGTATTTTCTTTCCACAACAGCAGACACTAAATAACTGAGCAGTGAAGGCTTCTTTATTAATACGGTGTTTTGTTTACATGAAACCCAACTGCTGTTTAACAGCAAGCTGGTTTGAAATGCTTTTGTACTCGCTGCAAATGCACATGATCGTGATATATTGGCGAGAGGCAATGGAAACAATGGCTTGCGCGAACATTAAAAAGATATAAATTGTTTGCTCTTACCCAACTAACTCATAAACATTACCAACTCACTTCTAAAATTAAAAAAAAAAAATTGGTGGGGGGATGGTTGGGTTTTAAAAAAAATACAATATCTAAAGGGGCTGTGTGAAAGTCGCATAAAGGCCAAAAATATTTATTAATTTTTGGTTTCATATTAAAGATCATATTTTGAACATGCCCATATGATTTTTCTAAAAACATTTAGCACCAGAACTTTTTTTTTTTAATTTGAAAATCTTTGCGACTGACATGAATGATAATATCAATTATCACCTACAAGTTTTCCACCCATAACTCTTTGAGGGCAATAACTAGCTACTATTCTGATAGACTAAGGTTGATTTTCATTTTGTTTTCTATTACTAAACAAAATTATTGAAGAAGCTACTGTATATGCTTGGTAACAATAATAGCAATAATATGGCCCTTCCAATTATAATAAAGTACATTTAAAAATGTATAATTAAAAAAATACAATACTGTGTTGGGTTGCAGCTAACTTTTTTTTTTAAAGGATGGCCTTTGTCATCCATGAACTGCTTGCCAGTTCCTACCACTAAAGTCATTAGGAATACGGCCCATGACATTTAGTGAGAATCACTTTACATGATACTGGTGACTCATGAAAATAGTGATATTTAAAGGAATTGGTTGTGGGGCTTTTCAGCAAATCCAATGGCTCTGTCACAAGTCTGTCATATTACTTTCATAGATCAATAAAACGTGTAACAGTTTGCATAACATTACATGCATCACGTTTCCTAGAAAAACAAATACTGGATCAAATCGTTATTAGACAAGAAACATTGTGACTGTAACCTTTTAACTTGGTGGCCTTGCAAGTAGTCAACAGATGAATGTATGTTAATTAAATATGGAAAGCCTTATTTTAGACCTGGGCCCTGTTCTACGAAGCAATCTGATCGCTATCTGTCCTGGGTCAGATCCCTGGCCATGCTAGAGATCAGACCCAGGACAGACTTGCCTAAAACCCTAGTGCTATAGGGGCATGTATAAATAGTTCAAGCTCAAGCTCTAACCGCTAAGATCACCGTAAATGAGTAATGTCATTACGCACGTAAGATGATCTTAGCACTAAAGATCACTTCGTGGAACGGGGCCCACGTCATGATCTTAATATGACTGTACCAAAGTAACTACCACTTTCCAAATAATCATGTTTGGCATAAGCCATCATGCATATTAAATTTGATAAAGATAAGCGTAACATCTTATATGTAAAGACAACATCAATATGTTGTGTGCAATGACATTTGATGCCTTTATTTACAATTGATAAGCAATGTTTCTTTGTGTTGATCTTTGATACATTTTCTTATATCGTTTTAACATTATTGGTTGTGTAGATGAATTTTTGTACAGCCAGGACATTGGTAAATCAATCAAAATTATTGCAGTATTAAATTAAAAAATGCCACCAACAATAGTTTTGAAATTCCTTTGTCTCATACCATATAAAGTACCTTGAGCAATCATTGTGACTTAGGTATGTAAAAAAGAAAAGAAAAAGTAATCAATTAATTAATCATGAAATTGCTAACTTTATATCGCCAATTCAATCCATGCAATAAACAACCATACTATTTAATGGTGATTAATTCAATACAAAAAGCAATAAGTGTATAGATCTCTTAGATTTAACCATTCACAAAAATTGATACCTAGTATAAAACATTTTTATTATTTTCCTATTTTTTATTAAACACAACAGAATTGGACAGCTGTACAGATCCATTCCATCAACCAGACAAGTTCACTTGCACTGCATGCTGTGAAGCAGAAAAAATAACACATAGCATGATACATCTGCTGAACATGTTTTCTTGTACAATCCTGACACATTTGAAAACTGAGGCACATTATTATGTACAGCTTGCACCAGAACTGATGCTATTCACTTGTGGAATTCACAAAGAACTGAACAAATATTGCATCCAAGTTTACACATACAGAAGTTAACACCTTTGAGAAAGTAAAGTAAATAAATGTTATCCTGCTTCAATATAGGACCATGAACTCAGTCATAGTAGTATTTTGTAGCAGTGCTTAGTTGCTGTGTTGGGGAGGGTTTTTTTTGTTTTTTTGAGTTTTAAATCTGCTTTATGGTATTCAAAATTTCAAGGCATGACTAAAAATATGGCATTGTAAATATTAATCAAAACTGACTGACAAAATGCAGAATTGCACATTATAAAATTTTGTGCATTAACGAGTCGAGGCATAACATCAACCAAAAAAAATAACTTTGATATCATCATAGTTCATAAGACAAAAGAAAAGTTTGTTTTGTTTAACAACACCTCTAGAGCACCATGATTTATTAAACATTGGCTATTGAATGTCAAACATTTGGGAATTTTTACATATAGTCTTAGAGAGGAAACCCGCTAGCTTTCCATTTGTAGCAAGGGATCTTTTATATGCACCATCCCAGACAGGATAGCACATACCATGGCCTTTGATATACCAGTCGTGGTGCACTGGCTGAAACGACAAATAGCCCAATGAGAAGAAAAAAGAATACTGAGCCTTAATTGTTACATACCTATTATTGGCAACAAGTGTGATGCAAATATTTGCTTCAAGTGTATCTTCACAAATATTTTGCACGAACATAGATGTTGTTTACAATACAAATTTAGAAATAAAATCCTAGCTGAACAGAAACTGCATAGCAAAGCATAAACGTACTGGTAAAGTATTCAGTGCTAAGTATGATTTGATGTTTACACTGTTAAGTATACATTACAAATTCCCTCTACAGGAACATGGTTTCCCAGTGGCTTATTCTTTACTTGACTAGGCTAACAATTTATTGTATGTTGCACATATCACTGGCACGGCAAATGCTCACTTTACCAGCTCCACATATTTGCTGTTTCACAGGGTTTTTTTTAAAAACCATAACTCTACACCACTATAGTACAGCCACAACACCTTGTAGTAGCTGCTTATGTTAGATTCGTAAATGAGATAAAATATAATCCAAGACAAAAATGTCTGATAGGACTCTGTAAAATATTTTTTATAAAAATTGCCTTAAGGCACACAATCGTTTGTCTACATGTAATACATGAGCAGAACAACAGAATTAAACAGAAGATGTTAGACTGTCCTGGATGCCAAAATACTACCATTTTGTAAAACAATCTATTGTATTTGAAATCAATGAAAATCTGCTATTCCATGAGTAGTATTGTTTCACATTTGGTGTTTAAAAACTAGGGTCTGTCCTTTTAATCGGGAACTGCCTCACATTTAAGAGTTAATTATTTCCCCATGTGTTGACATGTCATTCTCTCATCCTTTTTCTTCTATCATTTTGCTGACCCAGCTAATGACAAAACCAGTGGCCAGAGGCCATCTTGTGCATTTGACCACCTCTGAACACTTGATCAGGGAAACATTAGTCATGGAGGCAGAAGAGGAAGAACACACAAGAAATGGCAAATACATTAACACAGAGAGAGTGCATGCATACAAATTGAATGTGCAGGCAGGCAGAAAATTCCCTTTTTACAGTCTCCAAGTGATTTCAGATTGTGTGTGACTGGTGAATAGAAGGCACCACGTTAGACACTAGTGTCAACGCACACGAACAGAGCTGGATATACATACATCCTATTTATCGTGATTCCCCATCACTCAGTACATCAGCTGGCCTCAGCTTTTTGTCACAGATTGAAGAGGACAGCCATTTTGTTTCCTATCGCATGTACACCTGTCTTACTTTAAAGGAAACATGTCACGTGACCTATATTTGGCACCAACCATGTACAATTAATTATAAATTGAATCACATAAAAAAAATAAAAAATCTCCATTAAAAAACACACAGATACGAGCTCTTAGCGGAAATTGCCGATCTTTAATGAGCAGGGCAATCACGAGGTCTGTGACGTCAGAGACGCGTCGCTTGATCTGAAGCCTTACACTTAAAAGAATTAGTCCGTACCACTAATAAAAAATCTAAGACTTGCACAGCTTACCAAAGCAATGAGTGTTTGTTCGCAAAACGTTTTGCCGTATCAATCTGAGCTGTTAGTACATGAAGAAAGACACACACTTACTTACAACAGTGATACTGAAGAAAAAACGGATAGCGAGTTGGAGGGTGGAGAAACCGATATGATGTATTTAAATATGTTAAAAATATAAATGTAGGACAAACATTTTTTTTTTATAGAAAATATCACATTTTTCATGTACATAATGAAATCTGTATGCACAGTCTAAACAAACGCTCTAATTTACGACAAGGCGCTTTACTTTCATTAACCTGACTTGTAAAACAACATAAATGACTTGAGAGTATAATCAACTTTTTAACTAAATATATTTCAATTTGCATCAATAGAACAAAATGGGGTTATAGTATTTTTCTCTCTTAAAAAAAAAAGCAGCATATTATTAGGCCTATTGGTAGGGTGCGTTAAAGTAAAAACGACCACTCACGATACCCATGTGATAATTTTCTTTTCTTTGGTACTACGTAATTGGTCAGTTTTGTAATTTTAGATGGGAAAGTCTACTTAATCAAGGGTTTTACAGCATTATTTACAGTAATGAAGCAGGGCGGCTGATAATGTCCATTAACATTGTACTATAGTCGCAACAGGTTACGCCACAATACCCAGTGATCTTAAAAAACTGGCAAGTATTTTGTACGTATGTCTAGACAGTGGTAATCACTTACCTGGTCGATACCCTGCAATATACACCTGCTAATCAAGAATCACATGTGCAGGCCACGGAAAGAAAGGACCAATTAACTAAAACAACACTCTGATTCTCAAGTCAGCCCGTGGATGAAACATAATAGTTATTTCGACACCGACAGTAGTGGTTTATTTTGTATTGAACTTCATGTTACTTTGGGGCTTCGGGCGATGAGGAACATTTTTGTGACGTACTCCGCCCGAAGATTAAAATCATTATTTAAAATTATTTTATTATTTGTGCCAAATATGTACAATGTACACCTCGTCATTCGCAACCGAGTACTGTTTTTGTCTCTGGGTAACATTCGGGCTCCGGGCTGTAAATAGGCTGACACCAAAGGACTATGAGGTGTTGGTGTCCAATCTTTTGTTTTGCGATAAAATACACGCGTCTTTCTTCGGATACAATCCTTTGGAAAGCCATAAACTGTTTATTTTTACATCCAAAGGCCGCGCGGTACGGCACTGTTACACTGGAAAGATCGTAAGCCCCTTACTCAATATATAAACAGTTAACAACAATGGAAGAGTAAAGCGGCTCTGACGTCACTTCCCTTTTTACCTGAAAACTCATGAATAAATATGCATAAATCGTACTTTGATACTGATTGGCGTAATTTCTTCATTTTAAGTTAACTACGCATATTTTATTGTTATAAACTTGTTTGTATATTATTTTTATATCATTTTGCTTTTAAAATGAGCTATAATATGGTCTCGTGACATGAACAACTAAAACCCTTCTTCATATATTACATAAAGACAGAATTGTATGTTACTTGCTTAATTCACAAAGTGTTTTATATGTCTATCGTGGGCAATGCAATAAACCTTTAATGTTGAGGTAAATAGGTATTCAACATATATGGTAACTGTTACACTTTAGAGAAGGAATGAATGAATGACACTCCAGCACAAGAAATGATAAACACACCGCCTCTACATAGGTTATTCTTTTTGATTACCTTATTCTTTCTGATTACCTTATTCTTTCTGATTACCTTATTCTTTACCCTATTCTTTCTGATTACCTTATTCTTTCTGATTACCTTATTACAACAACAAAAACGAAGTACAAGGAATATTTGTTCAACGACAACTTAGCACATACCGGCCTCGGTGGCGTCGTGGCATGCCATCGGTCTACAGGCTGGTAGGTACTGGGTTCGGATCCCAGTCGAGGCATGGGATTTTTAATCAAGATACCGACTCCAAACCCTGAGTGAGTGCTCCGCAAGGCTCAATGGGTAGGTGTAAACCACTTGCACAGACCAGTGATCCATAACTGGTTCAACAAAGGCCATGGTTTGTGCTATCCTGCCTGTGGGAAGCGCAAATAAAAGATCCCTTGCTGCCTGTCGTAAAAAGAGTAGCCTATGTGGCGACAGCGGGTTTCCTCTGAAAACAGTGTCAGAATGACCATATGTTTGACGTCCAATAGCCGATGATAAGATAAAAAATCAATGTGCTCTAGCAGCGTCGTTAAATAAAACAAACTTTACTTTATTTTTACTTAGCACATTTTACACTATCGATATTTATTTTGTCTAAAATATCGCAATTTTGATACTTGGCTATGAGGTATCTAACGAAAAAATGTAGCAGGTTTCCAAGATTATATGTCAAAATTACCAAATGTTTGACACCCAATAGCCAATGATTAACAAATCAATGTGCTCTAGTGGTGTCGTTAAACAAAACAAACTTTAACTTTTATTTTGCTGTCAGAGGTTATTGCTATCAAAAAGCTGCAAGGGGACTTTTATATCACTTTGCCATAGGCAGGATAGTACATACTTCAGCCTTTAATTGATGTACCTGTACGAGGCGGGACGTAGCTCAGTGGTACAGCACTCGCCTGATGTGCAGTCGGTCTGAGATAAGATCCCTGTCAGTGGGTCCATTGAGCTATTTCTCATTTCAGCCAGGGCACCACAACTGGTATATCAAATTCCATGGTATGTGCTATCCTGTCTGTTGGAAAGTGTATATAAAAGATCTCTCGCTACTAATGTAAAAAAACAACGAGAGAGCAGGTTTCTTCTCTAAGACTACGTCAAAATTACCAAATGTTTGACATCCAATAGCCAATAAGTACTAAATGAATGTGCCTCAGTAGTGTTGTTAATAATAAAACAAACTTTTATCTTTAATATACCAGTAATATAACCAATGAACATAAGAAAAGATGGATCCAACAACCAAATGTTTCTTGAGTGGATGTTCAGAAAATTAAATCCCAATGTTCAGGAGCCAACCTCACTTTATCAACATCAATCTTCATTTCATTTTAAGCCGTTTTTGTGCCTATATCCAGTGAAGGTTTAAGCATCCTGTCCTGGGTACATACCCCAGCTGTCTTAATAAAAAAAAGTTGTTAGTGTGAGAGAAGGAGGAAATGGTTTATTTAACGATGCACTCAATACATTTTATTTACAGTTATATGGCGTCAGACATATGGTCAAAGACCTTAGTGTGAAAGAAGTCCATGTGGTGATCTTACACTGAGCAGCAAAAACTTGCTGTGGTTAGGAGCCGGTGCAAGGATGCGATCCCAGTACTTACCGGCCTTAAATCTGATGGCTTAACCACAACCCCACTGAGGCTGGTTTTTACTTTATCAGCATCCCCCTTCTTTAAAAGTCATTATCTAGTCAGCTTACCAGTCAATTATTTAATGCTGCTTGATAGCCTATAAGCTGGTTGCTACTCATCACTGCTACCAATAAACAACCTATCACAGATTAGCTTACAGCTGGGGACAAACAGCAGACAGTTATTGTTACTTTCCGTCTCATCACCCTAACAACCAATGACTGCAGAGTTTACTGTAGCATTAACCTTGCAACCTTCTCACATCTGCCGTGGTATTATTCTGCATTGCTGACATGGTAATCATATTGGTGTCTTGCAACAATGGCCAGACTAACTGGCCTGAAGCCAGTGGAGCATACCACATTATTATCATCCCAATGCTGGGTTGGGTGTAAACAAAGCCAAATGGCTCCTGGGGATTCCTGGAGATAAATTAACTTCTCACTCTTAATAACAAATCAACTATTTATTTTGGCAGAAGCCTGGCTCTACTTAGCCCATTTGTTCATAAACACTATAAATTAGTATGTGTGTGTGCAAGTCTGGCGAGGAGATTGCAGCACTATCATATTAAAACATGGCTTCTCAAAAGGTTGTATGTGTTATGCTGTCTGAGGGAAGGGAGGGGAAGGATGCATATAAAAGACTCTTGCTGCTAATTAACAAGAGAACTACTCTCGGCAAACTAAGTTCAAATTAACATGTAGCTCCCTTTTTTCTTTTCTTTTTTGACGAACCGTTCAAAAATGCGCCAAAATGCCTTTAAGAAATTGTGATTTAATCCTATAGGATATTCAAAATTCAATAGCACCAAAATTGCCCTCGCCCTCTACCTATTCCGTTCGGGCTGCTGGTGTTCCCTTGCACTTGCCAGCATGGGTGGTCCCCTCTTTCACCCACCCCAACCTTTTTCCTGTCCTGGACAGAGGAGCCAGCGAAGGCCAACACCTGCACCCAGGAAAAGCATGTGATACAACAGCTTGTTTTGAATGTGCATGTAAAACCTTATGACATAGACACAACATTAATTAAGAGCTGTTTATGTGGTTTTAGCAGAATGTTTTTCTTTAATACTAATCTATTAACTTGGACAGATAGTCCAGGGCACACTTTGTTCAGTATTGTGTCTTGATTTGCTATGTACATCTATGAGATCACTACACTATTCCAAAATGTAAATAATAGTGGCTAATCTACTTTCTAATTGAATACAACTGAAAACTTTGAGAACAAAACGTTCCCTGTAGGTTTGGAAACCAAGAAGCATAACCATCTCAGTGTGTCTAGTACAGACACAAATAATCATGAATTATTAATGTTAGCAGTGAAAATGTACACTAAGTTTGATTAATCTACAATCCTGTAACACATCTGAATAAAGTCATTTAAGAATTGACCGCAATTATGTTTTGGTTCATGCAAGTATGAACCGAAAAAACAATGTGCACACTGTATGATCCCGCGCAGAGGGTCATACAATAGTGTGCTCATCGTTTTTTCGGTTCATACTTGCATGAACCAAAACATAATTGCGGTCAAATCTTATAATTAAATTTATATGCATACTTTAACAATACATAACTGAATTTATTTTGTTTGGCTTTAAATACGCCCGTAGTATTGTAGGCGTGGCTTAACTTTTTTCGGTTCATCGAGATATGAAAAAAAAAAAGTAAGTACCTCTTGACCAATCAGATTACCGTAAAGTGTATAGACGCAAAGAAAATTTAATTATAATAAAATAAAACTAAAGTCTGTAATGTTTATATGGTGCAATACTGTCTAAGGATAGACAACAGCTTTGCTCGATAATCAGAGGTATATGCAGGGTTTTTTAATTATAAAAATGTATATCAGGGTATTACAAAACCAGTATGACCAAAAACACTTTGGATAGACGGAAATGGATATTCTAAACAATAAAATACATATAACTTGTAACCTAAATTATACAAAATGCTCTAATGGTAAAAAATGTGTTTAAAAGCTACTGTTTGTTACTTTAAAGGCTTTCAGTAATTCAGAAAATGCATCCCATATACACAAGGATCATTTGTATAAATAAATAAAAAATATATATGCAATCACTCATAAAACACTGTATACAAAATTATCTTTAAGGAATATTTTATAAGCTTTTTATATGAAGCTCAGTAAATGATATCAATTTCAAGCATTTTTTTTTTTCGACTTCTAATTTTTTTTAATACTAATATCTAATATTCTATTTGAGAGATGGGAAACAAAAGAGATGGGAAACGCTCAGCCACCACTTGGGCAATAAAGGTGATTCATGGTGATCAATCCTGTTTCCCCCAAGCCAGTCCTGATTAAGTGGCAGTCGTCCTACAGGCGGTGAAGGGAGGATGAAGGAAATGTTTTATTTAACAATGCACTCAACACAATTTATTTATGGTTATATGGCATCGGACATATGGTTAAGGACAACACAGATATTGAGAAAGGAAAACCCCCCTGTGGCCACTTCATGGGCTACTCTTTTCGATTAGCAGCAAGGGATCTTTTATATGCACCATACCACAGCCTTTGATATGGTGTACTGGCTGGAGCGAGAAATAGCCCAATGGACCCACCGACGGGGATCGATCCCAGACTGACCGCGCATCAAGCTAACGCTTTACCACTGGGCTACATCCCGCCCTAAGGGACGATGAAGTAGTCTAATCTAACACATTCATTTATTTTACAGAATGATGCTCCTACTCAGTGTGAACATTGCCAGTGTGCACTGTCCTGGGCACACCCCTCACCTAATAAAGTCTGTTATCTTTTTCATTCTTACTAATACAATTTTGACTGTAACTTTGGTCACTGTGGATAACTGGCTGGTTCTTCAATTATCAAAACCAACCAGACATTAAAACTAATTAAGCAAGATTTATTTTGGTTCACTGTGGCATGTAAAGTTAATTTTTAGAAGAGCCCTCCAGGTAAAGCACATGATTAAAAGGTTAACAGTTTTCATACTTTACATGAACAGACATGGATTGTAATAAGACATCAATTAGCAGAATTAAACTAAATAAACAAATATGCCTATTCAAATGAGTGCTTATTTCCATCAAAACAGTTTCTGCATGAACATGTGAAGAGTAGCAGGCTTTATTAAGAAATGAATCTTATATGCAAATGAGGCAATGCGACTGTAAACAGAACCTGTAATGTATGGCTACAGGGCCACTGCCGCTGAGGGAAGGTCAACAGCCAATACAAAACAGCACATCTTGCCTGCTCTGTGCAAATTGACGGGCTATACATTTCTTTTCAAAACAAAAAAAAACAAAAAAAGATAGAAAAAATGGAAGGCAATTTCACATTGGCAGGATGTCATTATTATCATGCCATTGCAAAAGGTCAGAGTTGTCTGCAGACTAATTTTGTAACAATCAACACAGGTGTCTGTATAATAGACACTATGTTGTCAAATGCATTAAGTAATTCATGTGCTTAACATGTGATATAGTGCTCTTGTGCTGCTATACTCACACTTTACTTTATTATTCATACGGCTAAAAGATATTACACGGACATCTGCCAAATGTCTGATGAACTTGAAACATTGTGTAGCTTTCACAAAGTGAAATACTGTATATCAATCATTTATTGAAAAGCATTTATCAGTAAGGGCTGCTTTTCAGGTGTGCTGTTGGGAGTTTTGTTTGACGCGGGAAATGCATGTATCAGAAAATCGATTCTATGGTCATCATTCAATATGAGTGTTTTCATATGAGGGGCGCCATTTTCTGACAGCTGTTCAAGCACTACATCAAAAACAAGACACATGGGAAAACAGCCCTAAGAAAGATGTATTAAAGTATGTTAAATTACAAAAGCATTTATTCAATAACTTGCCCATAATATCCTTAGTGCTATAGGATAAATAAATTTTGATTCTCATGTTTTTTAATATGAAAAGTATCAACCTCATCAGCAAAATCTAGATAAACAACAAATAACATAAACTTGGATATTTTCCATATTAAAAAAAAACTTCAACACAAATCCTCTATGTAAGTTTTTTTTTCAAAGATAAAGTTTGTTTTGTTTAAAGACACCAATATAGAGCATATTGATTCATTAATCATCGGCTTCTGGATGTTAAACATCATTTTATCATATAGTCTTAGAGAGGAAACCTGCTATATTTTTCCATTAGTAGCAAGGGATCTTTTATATACATTTAATTATCTCAGACAGGATAGCACATACCACAGCCTTTAACATACCAGTCATTGTGCACTGGCTGGAATGAGAAATAGTTTAATGGGCCCACCGACAGAGATCAATCCTAGACTGACTGCACATCTGGTGAGTGCTTTACAACCTTTTTGAAGTGGCTAAGCTGGTAAATAGGTCTGCCTTTAACTACTGCCTCCCATCCAGAGTGAATTCTAACAGCTCTATAAGGGAGGAAAAAGACCACCTCACCATTAACCTGAACTGTGTACTCAAACATTGTGATTCAAGCCTTATTAGAGATACAGTAAACTGACCTATGTGTCAAGCTTTTTAATAAAAACTTCAATTCCTTTTTTCAAAATCAATTATGGGATGGACATTTCAATGTTTAATAGTTGTCAACATGTTCTGTTTACAGCTGTGGTTTGTCACACACTACCACATCCTCTTTTTTATGTATAATAATGTTGTCATTTCATTATCAGCAATTCAGACAATTGTTTGTGAAAATATAGTCAACATAATCCAATCAATTCTGATGTGGGCTGCCATGTCAATGAGAATGAATCTGAATCATAGTGCATTCTGTCTGGGTACACAGTACACTTGTCTGTCCAACTCAGTTTAAATATAGCTTCACTCTTTCAACATAAATATTTAGGTAGGCCAAGTACAAATGGAGAGGCATTTGGCTATAGGATATGTAGAAGTAATGTACAGCACTGGCACAGTTTAGTTTGTTTTGTTTAACGACACCACTAGAGCACATTGACTAATTAATCATCGGCTACTGGATGTCAAATATTTGATAATTCTGACACATAGTCATAAGAGGAAACCTGCTACATTTTCTTAATGCAGCCAGGGATCTTTTATATGCACTTTCCCACATACAGGAAAGCACATACCCACAGCCTTTGACCAGTTGTGGTGCACTGGTTGGAACCACTGGCACGGTTAATATGAAATAAGGAGGAATCATTTATGCCCTTTCCAAGAGACAAGACCGTAGACATGCCACAACATTCAATATACCAATTATGTCTGAACACCCTCGACAGGTGCAGTTTCTGTACTTCCCTACACCCACCTGGCATCCTCATACTCTGCTAATAAACCTCGTCTGACCCACAGCACTAATAACCACCAATAATAATGGAATATATAAGTTGTTACAGGTGCTTTTTAACAAGAATTAGCCAGCAAAAAAATTGTTAGACTAGAGTTAACGAGAATATTAATTCATTAATCTTAAGTTACTGGATATTAATTTTTTTATAATTCTGACATATAGTCTTAGAGGAACCACTTGATATTTTTTTCATTAGCAGCAGGGGATCTTTCATATGCACTTATACACATATAGGACAGCACCTCTGATAAAGTAAACCAGTCGTAAGGTAATAGTTGAGTTGAGGAACAATAGGAAGAGAATGGGTCCACTTAAGAGGTTTGATCCTATGATAGAAACATTTAGGTGAGCATTCTAATGACAGCTAGATCCTGCACCCTGGTTAGAAAAGTCCACACTAAGACTTATGGCAGGCGTGCGACATGGATGACCATAAAACTAAAAGACAAGCTCTGATACAATTTCAATACAATTGAAGACAACTGGATAGCAAAAGAAATTGCCAGATAGAATTTACAGATAGAACTGCCATATAGCGGGAATTTAGGTGGTTTTTTTAGATATAATGCAAACAAGTTCAAAGAAAGGAGGCTGTAGGGAATTATTATCAAGCACTTGTAATATCAGTACAGTATTTTATCTTCCCAGTCCAATGTTAATGATGTAACTTCGGTATCTATAAGAACCAGTATTTGAACTCTGGTGTAGTCATTGGTTGACAAATTTCTCCTCTTTATTCAGGACATATCTGACATGACCATGAGACAGCCGGTTTCTTCTTTCATCACACAAACCTGTCCACTCCCACCTTTTGACTGGAGTAAGCCTAGTCCACCAACAGGTCCTCTCGGGTTACACACATCAGAACAGAATTCCACCCACATGTCCAAGGAATGGCATGCGGCTGCCTTTGTGAGATTTGTTTTCAATAAAGGCCTGTTCATTAGGTGTCTTTATTTAGCAGCGCACACCGGTCCCTACAGCAGCCCACGGCAGTCCGGTTTGATGGTATGAGATGTTTTCCACACTGGCTGTTATTCAGCATCTCTCAAAAGAGTGTGCTTCAAGGAATTGCTTTTGAACACTAGACTGGAGCACGGATGGTGTACAAAGAAACACAAACACTGAACACTGCCTCAGACACCGCTTCCACACCTTACACACAATAACAAATCTGCAAGCTCTTGTGGGCCACATTTTTCATTATGTGTACTGCAACAAGATCCTATGGCTTGTAAGCGTGTTAAACATTTCTCAGCCAAAGCTTAATCCATGTTTACCTTGCTCAAGCTGAATGGGCATTTACAGGTAGAACTTAATACTAGGCACATTTGCAAGTAGGTACTAATGACAGGTATTATGTTGAAAATGTCCGAGTAAGTAAACAAACATCCTCAACTGTAAGCCCTTGAAAGGAAAGGAATGTTTGTTTATTGTTTGTTTGTTTTGTTTAATGACACCACAACACATTAATTTATTAATCATTGGCTGTTGGATGTCAAACATGGTCATTTTGACAAAGTCATTTTTTAAAATATCTTTTATATGCACCATCCCAAGACAGGATAGCACATACCATGGTCTTTGATAGACCAGTCATGCTGCACTGGCTGGAACGAAAAATAGGTTGTTTATTGTTTGTATTTAACAACAAACTTTTATTCCCACTTGCAAACTAATGACAATGTTGTATGATAATACTTTTCCAATGGCATAATGCTTCTAAAGAATTCTACTTGGCTACATCAGTTGTGTTCCTATATCAATAATCAGATCCAATATAAACAATTTATGATATATTGGTATATTTCTTTCATAAGCAACAACATATTTTTTTAAAGCTGACAGAAGGCCTCAGGATTTCACAGAAACTACTGTTTTCAGTATCATATGGGCATAATCAGAAAATCAAATGTCTGTCACCCAATCCACCAATACCATAATTACTGAAAAACAGGGAACCAGCAGAATATTCTATCTGGCAAGCAAGAAAACAATTTACAGAATTTATTGTAATGTGTTGATCTCTAAATCAAACTTTATACAGCAAGAACGGTTCCCATGAGGTAACTGTAACACAGTCTAGAATTAAATTAGGAACCATTACCACTTCTTTTCAAATGCCAATTAAATCTTGGCCAAAAAAAGCCATCCTAAAACTGAAGTTCTCAATATAATCCAACTGTCAAGTTTCATGATTAATTATTTTCATAACCTCATTATTTATAAAGAAACTAAGAAGACACCCCGTAACACACTTATTACTACATATGTCACATACATGTCATGTACAATGTTATCTATTCTTCACCATTATTTGCAATCTTTAAAAATAATCATGTAATCTTCCAATAAAACCATTTGAAAGAATCTAAATTTACATTTTTCTCTAAGTAAGACAAATTCTGAGTCAATATCAGTGGGGACACTGTACTTGAACAAAGCCATACACAAACATCTCTCACCACTAATATAATATCTGTAAATGCCGAATCCGCACTTGACGAGATTAACATCTCTGAATGCCTGCGCCGATTTCATTTCATCGTTCTATGTGCGTATCTCAATATTGCCCGAATGCTGCTCAGCGCTATGGATTTATTGATTGCTGTGGCCAAATTAACCACATCTCCATAGCTCTGTATGTAAGCGAGATGAAACAAGACAAGGGCTGAATTGGTTAGCGTTCCGGCCCTGACATCTTGTGATAGACAGACAAGCACACACAAGGACTGACTTGACAAATTACCTTCATTGTGCTAAACTAACCTTCTGACCATGTAAAGGTGTTCACTTGACTGGTGCCAGCCAGGTTAGCTTTATTGTTAATAGTGAATACATATATTCAGTATATACATTATCGTTTCAAAATAAATGAGGCTGCAAATGTCATAATAGCAAGGTGTTATAAATATTTCATCTCATTGTTTTCACAGTGTACTACATATGATTAATGTTCATATGTTTAAAAATACATGGTACTCTAACAACAGTGATGCTAAACATCTATAGCTTCTACAAACCAGTTCCCTATGATTGGTATCAAATGCCATGGTATGTGATGTCCTGTCTGTGTGAAAGTACATAAAAGATCCTTTGCTGCTAATAAAAAAATGTAGTGGCTTTTCTCTGAAAACAATGAGTCACAAATATTTGGCATTCAATAGCACATAATTAATCAATGTGGTTTAGTGGCATCATTAAACAAACAAACTTTATTAATTACAGGCTTTGATATATAGTTTTGACATTAGGAAAGGAATGTTAATTAATGGAGATTACTTGTTTAACATGTGGTAACTCTTGGTCTAGAGAATGAAAAACAAATGTCTTCACAACAATGGCTCTTTTATGTTCACATTCCATAAAAACATGATCAAAGGTTCTCATGGTACAGATTCTTGCCTATAACAAATTTGTGCAATATTATTATTATTTTTTTTTTTTTTTTTTTTTAATTTAACGATGCACTCAACACATTTTATTTATGGTTATATAACGTCAGACATATGGTTAATGAGCACACAGGTATTGAGAAAGGAAACCCGATGTCGCCACTTCATGGACTACTTTTTTTGATTAGCAGCAAGAGATCTTTTATATGCACCATCACAGACAGGATAGTACATACCACGGCTTTTGTTACACCAGTAGTGGAGCACAGGCTGGAACAAGAAATAGTCCAACAGGTCCACCGACGGGGATCGATCCCAGACCAACCATGTATCAAGCAAACACTTTATCACTGGGCTACGCCCCACCCCTTGTACAATAAATAAGAAGTAAAAACAATGTTCAGGATTCTAACACCTTTTCAAAACTAATTTCCATACGTTTTTCCATACCTTTTCCAAAACACATTAAACCATTTTCCAGACTTACTTTTCACAGATTATGACCCGATTAGCTTCTGAAAGTTAACGATTGTGTGTAAAAGGAGATCACGTTCGGGCGACATGCATTACTCAAATTACTGAAATTTGCTTGTTTTTCATACTTTTTCAAAACTTGCATGCAAAATTGTTGTTTTTTCCCACACTTTAAGACCTGGAAAATTAAAAATATAAATTCCATACTTTTCAAGGATTTCCAGACTGAGTATGAACCCTGAATGTTAGACCTCATTGCACCAACTATTACGGAAGTTTTCCAAAAACAAACTGACAGAACTTTAAAAAAAACACACACACACAACCATATCCTTATGCATTATAATGGAATTTACTTTCCAAGATTGACAGTGCAAATTAAGAACAAACATAGAAATGGCTGGAAAAAGTACATCTTTTTAACTACAAAAAAAAATCAAAGATTGATCAATAGATCAGAGAAGCTGTTTAATTACTCCCTGTAGGGCAAGCTAACGATTGTCTACTCATATATATACACACGCAGTAAATCTATACTATACAATCAGGACTGTCATTAAACATTTCCTATATGATGTATGAACTGTATAAATAAGTACTATTAAACTATAAAGAAATAAAAAAAATTAAAGACAAGCAATAAAACTAGTTTTAGAGTTGGTCCTTTTGAAAAAACAACCCTGTTGTTGCTTGAATTGACTGAAGAATTAAATTTTCCTTTTAACTAAAACTGTCTAGCATTTAATAGAATTCTAAACATTTTCTATTTCATGAGTAGATTTTAAATGATATTCAAAGACAATAATATGAATAATAAAAGAAAATCCATAAACACAAATCCATAAATAATACATATCGATACCAGCTGCCAATCTTTATCCAGTTAGGTTTTGATGTATCAGATGCATAGAATCATTTGCATATACAGGGATGTGAGAAGGGCTGGAACAAAAAAGCTTACTGCAGCCTGGGGTCCAGGGGCTGCTTAAGGGCCCCTGAAGAAAAACCTCTGGGACTGCCAAAAATTGCATTCAATGCTAACAAATCTAAATTGGTTATAACTTATAATATAAGGCACACATCATAAACTTGAAACAGTGAAAACATGCAAATGAACCTTGTGTGGTCAACAGTACTGAACATCATGTTTTGGGGTTGTTTTTTTTTTTAGACAAAATGGAAAAGCGCATTTACACGTTTCCGCATAGCTCTCACACCCCTGGATATATGTATGTGTTGATGATATATACTGTGTTCACCAATCCCATTCTTTATAACAAAAATAAATATTGTTCATAAAAAAATAAACACAAAATTTATGGTGATAAAATAATGTGTACAATATTAGCTGTCAATATCACATGCATGCAAGTTCACTCAAGGGTAAGTTCTGGAAGTATTATTAGCTAATACACATTGCTTATGTTTGATGGTTGATGCATTAAAAAATTTTTTTAACATTCTTGGAGTGTGGGAAATATTTTGACAGAAATCTGTCAGTAAGACAAAGCAATAATAAGGAGCTGTAAGCACTAAAATTCCACAAATATTTATCCACATATACTACCATTACCAGATTAGACTGCCAAACAACAAAGGGCTATCCACTTTCATTTATTCAACAAACACAATGGAAATAGTTATTGCAACAGGTATTTGTATTATCAAGTTATGCTGTTAGTCAAAACACCCAGCAACAATAATGCAACAAAACATTCCGCAGAGTTCAGGTTTTTGGATGTTTTACAGCATAACTGTAAATAGCTACCACTTTGACCTGCCTACAGCTGTTAACATTGGAGGGATTTTCTCAAAACCTCTGTGGCAGAAGAGGCCAAGAGGTGAAAGTGACATATTACAGTTATAAGAAGAAAACCCATTCATAAAACACTACATTGGGTGGGAGAAAGGAGAGGTATCAAGGCATTCAAATTATTCTTTTTAGGAGTGGTGGCAGAACTGTGGAAAATATTGTTAAAAGTTAAAGTTTTGTTTTGTTTAATGACACCACTAGAGCACATTGATTTATTAATCACTGGGTATTGGATGTCAAACATTTGGTCATTTTTACATATAGTCTAAGGGGAAACCTGCTATATGTTGTCATTAGTAGCAAGGGATCTTTTATATGCACCATTCCACAGACAGAAAAGCACACACCACAGCCTTTGATATACCAGTCATGGTGTACTGGCTGGAATGAGAAATAGCCCAATGGGCCCACCAACAGGGATTGACCCCAGACCGACCATGCATCAGGTGAGCGCTTTACCACTGGGCTACGTCCCGCCCCTATAAAATATTGTGTCCCCATATCGTGTCCAACCAACCTGATGTGATAATGGGCGAACATGCCTAACTGGTATTGATTAACAAATTAACAAATGATGATTATAATTAAGCCATTGTGTTGTTATGGCAATTGTATTAAGCAGCTACGTGGGGTCAAAGAGCCATTATTCTCTGTAACACAAGAGGAATGCTATGTTGTCGGACATCCCAGTAGTTATAGGAACTTACACTTGATCTACAGAACCACCATTCTTCTTGACCAGCAGAAATACTTTTCTGCAAACAGGATAGCACACATAATCCTGTATACAATGGACTCTCTCGTAACTAGGGGTGGGTGGGGAAGACACAACGTAGCCCAGTGGTAAAGTGTTTGCCTGGTGCATGGTTGGTGGGCCCATTGGGCTATTTCTCATTCCAGCCTGTGCACCATGACTGGTATATCAAATGACATGGTATGTACTATCCTGTTTGTGGGATGGTGCATATAAAAGATCCATTGCTACTAATAGAAAAATGTAGCAGGTTTCCTCTCAAAACTATATTTTAGAATTACCAATGTTTGACATCCAATAGCTGATGATTAATAAATCAATGTGCCAGAATTCACTAGGCATAAAATCAACTCACAACAAATTATTCAAGACTATTATTTATTATCATCTACCAGATGAAAGACAAATGGTAAATATCATCATTTTAATTTAAATTAAGGACTTAAACAATTTATAATCTAGTATTGAGAATCGGTTGGACTTTGATCATCAATCATCAGTTATAATGGGTTTGCACCAACAGATTAACTTTAGATTACACAATTAGTTAGAATTACATAAGGAGGATTAGAATTAGACCAAGCACCTATTCGCCAGGACACACATTCCAAATTGCTCATTTGACCTTCAGTAACCATTTGGTGGATTTTTTTTCCTTATGTACACATGAAGATAAACACCAAGCCCAATGTATTTACATCAGTTCCAGCATTTAAACCCCAGAGGAACAATTACACCTGACATTTTCCGTGACAATCAGTTATAGATTTTCATAATCGATCATCTCATTGGCAGAGCTCAAGCCATTGATGTTAGCTTATAACCAATCATCGGAACATCACTATTATAATCTCTGGTTTATTTAACTAATGAGTTTAGTCTTTTAGAGAAATACGGGTGTAACACGAATCCGCGTAAAACAGTTAATAACTAATCATGTTTACGGTAACACATATGAAAACACTTCAACAGTATAGACATACAATACAGACCATCAAATAGCCCTATAAGCCTCAACATACAGTATCGGCATCGGTGGTGTCGTGGTTAAGCCATCTGTCATAAGGATGATAGGTACTAGGTTCGCAGCCCGGTACCGACTGCCACCCAGAGCGAGTTTTAAAGACTCAAAGAGTAGGTTTAAGACCCCTACACAGACTTCTCTCTCACCAACCACAAAGAACTAACCACTAACCCACCGTCTTGGACAGACAGCCCAGATAGCTGTGGTTTGTGCCTTAACTGAATATAAGCACAAAAATAAGTTGAAATGAATGAATCAATCAACAGTTCTACTTGTCTGCACACACCTCAGTTTGGCAGCATGATACAAAGTGTAAAGGGGAGTATTTTCCTGACACCGTCCCTGACAAAGTGTATAAACATGAACACATTGCAAAACAAGCTTTGTGCTCTTCAGCTAACTGTGCTTTAACTATGTTCAAGTGCCCTGCGCCTGTCAAGTGGACATACGCGGCTTTATGAGTCACTATAGCCACAGTTCAGCAAGTCAGAAAAAAGAACACAAAGGCAGATTGCTCAATGAGCAGGGCCATTCAAGTAATTAACTTCATAAATAAGACACTCAAAGCAAACATATTTCTCTTGTATCCATGGACTGAGACAACCAATGCATGACAGGCTGGGCTGTGGAATGTCTTTTTTAAGTGAAATCCAACACCAACTGCCTTGCTCACCTGTCAGTCAAAAGCACAAATACATTTCATGTTTTATGTCTCGCTATAAGGTGTGTTAAGCTAAAAGGCATGTTACCAGTCTAACTGGCATAGTGATAATACCGCCTTCTAGCTGGTAGGTGCCAAGTTCACATTTAAACAAATTAATGTTAAATAATACATATTTAAGTGTTCCTTCTTTCCTTCCTTTTTTTTGATAAAGGAGTAAACACATTCACTGACACAGCCAAAAAAATTTCAGTGATAAAGCAGGCCAAATTTACAAATCCCGTTTTTGTAACTACCTACATTTACAATGCTTAACCTTCTGAGTACTGCAGGCGAGATATCTCGCCTGACGTCACGTCAGTCGATATACTGTACACTGTATACAGTGCATTCCCCAATTCATATTTCCTGCCGTTTTGCACACGACACTCACCGGAAATGGAAATATAATTAAAGAAAAAAGATTTTGTTTCAAAATGGTGGCTTTTGTTTTGATTTTTTCAATTGAAAATACCTTGAAATTTTGAGTTCAAAAAGTGGTTTTCGGCAATTATTTTCGCTTGACAACAATGGCGGCACGTCGCGGTCATTTTCAGGGATCGATAGCTGATTGTCACAGCTAATTTGATAATAAATTTGATCGTTTTACCAACAACGAAAATTACCAAATATTGCAATATGAATCGTAGTTCGGGTTTAAAAAAAATTATGGTCAGAAAACCACTGTTATCGGGAATAATGGACATAAATACTGGACAGCTGGCCACAAATGCCCGTAAGTAAATGCAACTTTTTCGATTTTTTGCCTAATTTTAATCACCATTAGCCGATCTAAAATAATAAAAAGTACAAAAAAAGACACGAAAATAATACTTAACGATTCATATATGAACTTTACTTCATGTATTTATAAAAGATTTAAGTGAATATATGTGAGTAAAAATTATAAACTTGTACCCATTCAACGTGGTTTTTGTTAAAAATTAATCCAGTAGTCTAAAGGTTAAACACCTACATTTTAAGAAAAAAAGTGTTCATAAATTCAACCCAGCATGTTTAAAAGCCAGACTTTATGTGCATATAATTTATGTAATTATAAAGGGGAAGGATCTAGCTCAATCGGTAAGGTGCTTCATTGAAGGATCAAACTTCAATGTACCCGTTCATTTGGAGGGTTTTTCCCCTGATCCCAACCAGTGCCCCAAGACTGGTATATCAAAGGCTATTCTGTGCTATTCTTTCCGTGTAAAAAGTGCATATAAAAGATTCCTTGCTGCTGATGGAAAAATGAAGCAGGTTTCCTCTGAAGACCAACTTGTCACAATTACCAAATGTCTGACATCCAATAGCCAATGATTAACTAATCAATATTTCCAGTGGTGTCATTAAACAAAACAAACTTGTAACGTTTTGTCAAATTACACTTAATGGAATCCTTTTTACACAGACATCTAAACAAATCTATGTTAAAAGGTCAACATTTTTTGTTCAGAAACTATTGGGTATTATTTGTAGATCCTAAAGTTCTTAAACAGCTTTTGATTACACGAGCAATCTAAAATTAAAACTTGTTTTTTATTGTTACAAAAGAAATTAAATATGTATGCTAAAAACAATCTACATAATATGTCCCTTTCCAAAAGTATCCTATTTGTGATACAATTCCTCAAGCTACAATAAACACCGCTCACATACTGACATCATCAGTTTGACAGTAATATGGTTTTCTAATGACACACTCCAGTTAGAACATAAACTGACAATAAAACCTGTTTCTATAGCAACAGAAAAATCTGACAGCAATTCTGAAGGACATGTTCAATATCATGTGTTGAAATTTTCACTCATATATTGTGTAAATTTGTTTTAAAATTAAACACTCTTGGATGGTGCTTGCTGCAAACAGTAGTAGTTGTTTCAATACAGAATGACAGTAGCGACTGAAACCAGAGAAAATAACTTACAATGATAGTCTCAAGTTGAAAACCTCACCATGGTGAAGTCTGTTATAAAGTTTGTTTTGTTTAACGACACCACTAGAACACATTGATTTATCAATCATCGGCTACTGGATATCTAACATTTGGTAATTTTGACATATAGTCTTAGAGAGGAAACCTGCTACATTTTTCCATAAGTAACACGCGATCTTTTAAATGCACCATCCCACAGACTGGATAACACATACCACAACCTTTGATATATACTAGTTGTGATACATTGGCTGGAACGAGAAATAGACCAATGGGCACATAAAGTGACCATTTTACTACTGTACTACTGGGCTACATCCCACCCCTCCGATGACATATCAAAGGCCATGGTTTGTGCTAAATGGATGGAAGTTAATATGAGCCCAATGAGCAAAGTCAGCACTGTTACAGTTGAGTTGGCTACATACATATGGCTGGTTAATTAATTTAGCATTAGAACCAAGATTAGGTACAAACATGTTAAACCTCTATCTGTTTCTTACTTATTAACTCATTCATTTCACAAAATGTCAGATTAAAAAAACAAACCCATGTTTTATGTTTCAAACAATTATAACTTCATGTATTAACCACATAAGGGGATTTAATTCAGTTATGGGATAACCCCTGTAAATGTACCTTTGCATATCAAACAAGCAAATTATATGATTATTTCCAGTTTCCCCAGTTTTGGATTTAACAAGTTTTGTAAAAACATTCTTCAATTACATCAGTGCATTTGCAACAATATTTAGGTCAAATTACCATTTATAAATGTTTTTAAAATTGTATACACGCAAATAATATCTGTTTTACAGCAATTGCAATATTGATTTAGTGTCACACAATTTACAGAGGCCTGCAGTATTTGAAATTTTAATCCTAAATTCCTGTCTGGAATGTTAAATAGTTGAATGGATCCACAAAGGGGGAGGGGGCAGGCAGTCAATTATATGATCCCAGTTAAGCATTCAGCTATTTTGTAGTACCGAACAAAGGCCCCTTCCATTTAACAAGTGGCACTGAAAATTACCAATGTCATGGCTAAAAATTCTTAATTAATTATATTAATAATGCAAAAATGTAATGATGCAGCAGCATTTAAAGTCTGAAAACATTTCCCAATGGCAAAAATTGCACTACTTTTCCCAGGACCGCCCTCGGTGGCATTGTGGTTAGGCCATCAGTCTACAGGCTGGTAGGTACTGGGTTCAGATCCCAGTCGAGGCATGGTATTTTTAATCCAGATACTGACTCCAAACCCTGAGTGAGTGCTCCGCAAGGCTCAACGGGTAGGTGTAAACCACTTGCACCGACCAGTGATCCATAACTGGTTCAACAAAGGCCATGGTTTGTGCTATCCTGCCTGTGGGAAGTGCAAATAAAAGATCCCTTGCTGCTAACCGGAAAAAGTAGCCCATGTAGTGGCGACAGCGGGTTTCCTCTCAAAATCTGTGTGGTCCTTAATCCTTGCTGCCTGTCATAAAAGAGTAGCCTTATGTGGTGACAGCGGGTTTCCTCTAAAAAAAAGTGTCAGAATGACCATATGTTTGACGTCCAATAGCCGATGACAAGATAAACAAAATCAATGTGCTCTAGTGGCGTCATTAAATATAACAAACTTTACTTTACTTTTAATTTTCCCAATCCCACCAGCTATGGGACCCTGCTGAAACATCCTTGATAAATCTATGGCATTCTATGTCTAAAGTACATGATGTGAGCTCCGAGGGACAGATATATGTGATAGACAATCAAAGACATCGAGAAATTAAAAATATGACAGTGATTAATAGTCATGTTATGCTATATCATACGGCTTGCTGTCTGACATTTGTTAATTTTCTTCTCTACTTTTTTTTTCTCCTCTATTTTTTTTATTAAACTAAAATAGCTTCTATGGCTGCCAGGCATTTTTTTTTTTTTTTAGCAAAAACATCTTGAACAATCAAAGACACTTGAAGGGTGAGCTTTGTAGGAATATCAGCTATTTTAGTGCACAGTGATATGATTAAACTGTAGAAATGTGACAGGCAACCTTTAGCATAGGAAACTGGCCTAAAAGGATTATAATTTTAGAATTCAGTCACTCAGTGTTGCATAAAATGTGGGTTCGGGTATAATATTTAAATGCTCATTTGCCACTCGAGCTTCAAGTATGTGTGGGATTAGTTCTGGACATCAAGCACAAGGCACACATTTCATTTGACATAAGAAAAAACACTACTTACCTCAGTTCTTTATAGCAAGAAAATTTAAACTGACCACAATTCTGAAAGACATATGCCTTTGGTTCTTTTTTTAAGCACTTACCTGAAAAAAGAAAAAGAATACATCATTATTATATTATATGCTCTAAAACAAAGTTGAAATTCTCAGTGATTTTAAATATAAGTAACAATACAAATTATAAAAATATAAATAACAAAAATTATGTAAGAGTTGGATCTCCATGGAGATTTTCATGTAACTTGAATCTTAAACCTGATACCTCTGCACAAACCAATTTATAAGTTAGGGGTTTTTTTTTATTTCACAAAAATAAATTCTTACAGCAAAAAACAATTTAACAGAAAAAGATATTTTGTTCCAAATTATAAAAGCAATTCCAACATCTAATTTATTTTTCACCGTAACAAAACCATATAAGTAACAGAAAAAAGGGAAAATGTAAATGAAACATGCCAGTGAATATATCATAATAAAAGGCACCTTTCTCCAAGATACTAAAAACAATGGTGACATCAATCTATAATGGACAGCATTATTGGGTTATGCCAAACAATTCATATTAAATAAATCATTTTTCACTTTACATTGTCATCTTGTGGGTACAAAGTAAACAATGGCATTTTGGTACAGAGCAGAAATGGATAAGAATAGATTTTTTATTATCTTTTTCAATAAAATCCTAGAATATGATTCCCATAATATGTTCTTGATCTGTTTCACTTATGAGCACTGTTAGTTTGTAGCTGTTTTTCTTTCTTTTAAAACATTGTTTTTAAAAATGGTGGAATGAGATGTGGCTTAGTAGAAAAGCTTCAGCTTGAGATAGAAGTCATCAAGAAATCAATAGCCCTCAGGGGACCTCCTGGCATAATATCCACCATTGTGTGACATCCTCATTGTGCATTCTGTTAATTCAAAAGGATGGGTTCCTGGCTTTAATTCTTTACAACAAACACTGAGCTTATATTAATTACAATGTTATACACTTAACAGCAGCTAATTAAACAATGTGCAAAGATTCATTAAATATTTAGATTTCTTCTTCTTTTTAAATATGTTTTATTCAGTTGATCACAACATTTTGTGCTCTGTATTTCTGTTATGTGTATTTAGTAGAGATGGACATAAAATTAGTTATAACATAAACAATGCTTAGCGAACTGTTGAATGATTTTTTTTTTAATTATTTTGATTTTTTTTTTTTAATTCAGTCCCAACAACCAACCAATCTTCAAAATATTTATCATCTTTATTTACCATTTCAGCAAAAATGCAAATCTCCCCCCAAAACAATCCCACATATTTTTTTATTTTATTAATTGTTTATAATCCACATGTCTTTAGTAGGCAAAAGAAAGACTTACGTGCACAGTGTATTATATATTTATAAAAGCACCACCAGTACCAGTCAACACTAATTTTTCAAATAAATGAAACCAAATCTTTTTTTATAACTCAACAAAGATCTATAAAGTGTCAATTACATGGTTTCTTCCTAGCTACCACTTTTTCACATAGCAAGCAGGCACAATATTTTGTGATAGCAATTTAACAAGCTGTGCTATTCAGTGAACCAAGATAATTCGCCCATTCAGCGACTTGTTGAGCTCTGCTGCGCCCTGATACTCGTCTAAATCAAGCTATAAGCCACTCTACTAAAGAGAGTTTCTGTAAACATACTCTTTATGAGGCTGTAAACAGCAAGCCAATCATAGCTGTGTCTATGTAAATGATGGGGGTATGTAAATGAAATGCTATGTTTTAGAACTGGATCAAGAAAGAAAGAAAGAAATGTTTTATTTAATGAAGCACTCAACACATTTTATTTACGGTTATATGGCGTCAGACATATGGTTAAGGACCACATAGATATTGAGAGAGGAAAACCCCTATCGCCACTTCATGGGCTACTCTTTTTGATTAGCAGCAAGGGATCTTTTATATGCACCATCCCACAGACAGGGTAGTACATACCACAGCCTTTGATATGCCAGTCGTGGTGCACTTGCTGTAGAACTGGATCAAATGCAATTAGATTTACATCTGCACCAACATCGTGATTAATAGCTGAGGAAATATTTGATTGTTAATGTTAAATTACTGGAAATAATCTTAACATGGTTATATATCTGAAAGGCAAAGAACAAAAATTATGAAAACAAAATAACAAAATAATCAGTATATATATATAAAATATACTGGAAGATTCACAATTTATAAAAAAAAATCAAATTCATTGCTGGGTATGCTGGGTATTAGGATCAATTAATTTAGGTGGTCCTTGTGAATTACTTTCCATTTGGATCAAAGTTAAAATTTGTTTTGTTTAATAAGATCAGTAGAACACATTGGCTAATTAATCATTGGCTAATGGATGTCAAACATTTGTAATTCTGATATGTAGTCTTTAGAGAAAACTGTCTACATTTATCCAGGTCAGGTCAGGTCAGGTCAGGTCACAGGGTTTATCATGCACATTCAGAGAAAGCTGTTATAGCACACACCTGTCATGGGCACAGGTGTCGGCCTATAAGCCGGCTCCTCCATCCATCCAGGACAGGAAAAGCGTTTGAGAAATGGACTGCCTGCACTGGCAGGAGTTTGTCCATTAGTAGCAAGAGATCTTTTATATGCACCTTGCCCAGACAGGACAGCACATACCAGTGATAGGGCTCTGGGTCATTTGAACCAGTATTCCACAACTGGTATTTTAAAGGTATTTGCTGTTCGATTGTGGACAAATGTAAGAGACTTTGTGGCTGTCGATAGAAGAGCCTTGGTGCCAACAGATTTCTTCTCAAACATTTAAACTTTATTTTTGTGCTTATATTCAATTATGGTTCAAGCACACTGTCCTGAACACACACCTCAGCTGTCTGGGCTGTCTGTCCAAGACAATGGGTTAATGGTTAATTGTTGGTGGATGAGAAGTCTGTATAGTGACAGCACACTCAACTAAACCATTTAAAACTTGCTCTGGCTGGTAACCGGTACCAAGACGTGAACCCAGTACCTATCCATTAGGTCGGATGGCGTAACTACTAGACCATCAAGTCCAGTTTCTTCTCTTTAACATTTTAAACCAAGCCAGCATTTATTTCCTTCCCCTTTTCCTAGGCAGCTAAAACCATTTTGTGGGTGCTCTCAGTCTGCTACACAGCTGTAAATCATTCAAAGTGTTGATGCATCTAGAGAAATTAAAGCGGAATTGAATCTCCGCCACCAGCTAATGTTCATCAAGATACAGCAGAGATAATTATGAAGACATTTCCTTCACTTCATTTGCTTTATAACACATTGTCAACCCTCCTCCAGGCTAACCTCATGAAGTGGATGCAGTATTACATATTGTAATCTAATTGACAAGCTGGATTACTTGAGATCCTGCCTCTCCGAGGTTCTTTACGGGCAGATTTCTCAACCATTCTGATGCTGAGCACAGGCTGACTACCTTCCTGGAGTGGACCACTTTTACGAATCCGGCCATTTTCCTATATTATATTCGAAAATGTTTGTCTTTTATTTAATCTCAAATGGACTAGAAAAGGAAAGGCTGCTGACCAGTACTGTCTGAAGTTAGTGTAAAGGCAACAATATATTTGAATTCCGGTACAGGAGTATTATTATGAAAAATAAGCATTCTTTGCTTATCCCAAGTTCCTATATCAATATAGACATTTAAAAATAGAAAAAGTGCATTACCAGAATCAATAAAAAAAGATCCCGATTATTTCTACTTTATGGAGATGGCCATCTTTATGAAAAGAATTGTCACCCCATAAGCGTATGTGACATGACTGCCCGAATACAACTACTTGACCCTCAGGAGTCCGCACAGAATGACAATGAAGCTACTAAAAAAAAAGAAGATTCCTAGATGGATTTCTCAAGTAACAGTGATCGTGATGAATTTGTTATAAAAACACCATTTATGGGCAATATACTGCTGGTATTTTGGGTTTGATCCTGTATTTACAACTGCTAAAATAGAAGGAATAAAAAAACCTAGTGAGTAACTATGAAGTGATAAATGTCAGTTTGTTCGAAGAAAAGCCAACATGTTGAAGACAATGAGAGTGTAGCGAGACGACTGCGTAGTAAAAATTAGTGGCCACTGAGACTCACAGGCTACATTAGGACTGGGACTTTTAAAGTATCACTGAAAGAAGAAAAACTCACAAAACTAATACTTACCCTTTCACATATGAACATTATTAATTTTATACATTTATAGACTTTTTAAGTAAAAATATGTGAGCAAACGTACCCCCTTCAATGTTGGTTGGTTTTTGGGGGTTGTTTTTTGTTGGGGTTTTTTTTGGGGGGGGGGGGGGTTGTTGGTTACTTGTTTTATTTTGTATGTATGTTTGTTTGTTTGTATATTGTTGCCAAACAATAATTTCATAGTGTAAATGTTAAGCAGACACCTGTCAACATAGTTAACATTGTACAATCAGCCCCATTTGTAAAGGAAACGTTTTGAAAATCTCTTGGTTGCTTAATGGTTGGTGTTTTGAAAATCTCTTGGTTGCTTAATGGTTGGTGTTTTGAAAATCTCTTGGTTGCTTAATGGTTGGTGTTTTGAAAGTATAAATTAGGTTATGGCACTGACACTGCAGGTAAAATAACACAAAACCATTCTCACAGCTGACCATAATTGTGAGTAGCTGACTGAAAACCTCGATATTAGCTTAACACAGCTTTCAATGTATGCCCCTTTAAGAAAGAAAATGACCTATGGTTTCCTCTTCCGAGTGGTTAACATCACAGATTGTCAAATGCTATACAAATCAGTGCAGTATGTTCAAATCCCATCAGTATAGACTTTGTTTTTATTTCAAACTAGTTAAACAGGAATAATTAGTTATTTTGAATGGCTAATTAATTATTTTGAGAGTATTACACATGTGAACGAACAAATAAATATGTAGTGACCTCCTCAGGCAGAGCTTCTAAAAAATTTCATAAAATCCACTAGCCATGGGATCAGTGATTTAAAAAAATTATTAGCCACAATTAAAAATTCACTAGCCCTAGTTTATTTTAAGTTAATAAAAATTTACTAAATAATAGTAATTCACTAGCCTTACTTTACTTTAAGTTAATAAAATTTTACTACATAATAGTAATAATTAGATATGTCACCTAAACAGGGAGATGGAGCTTAAAAACACAAACATAGAGGGTGGGGAAAGAATATTCATATTTACAAAACAGACTAACAGCAACATTTGAGAAAACAAATTCACTAGCCGTCGGTCATGGCAATACTATTTATTTACTAGCCCAACATTGAATATCACTAGCTATGAGAGTGGGGCTACCATAATCTAGAAGCCCTGTCGGTCATGGCAATAGTAATTATTTACTAGCCCAACACTGAATATCACTAGCTATGAGAGTGGGGCTACCATAATCTAGAAGCCCTGTCTGGCATGGCAATACTATTTATTTACTAGCCCAACATTGAATATCACTAGCTATGAGAGTGGGGCTACCATAATCTAGAAGCCCTGTCTGGCATGTCAATACTATTTATTTACTAGCCCATCATAGAATATCACTAGCTATGAGAGTGGGGCTACCATAATCTCAAAGCCCTGTCTGGCATGTCAATACTATTTATTTACTAGCCCAATATTGAATATCACTAGCTATGAGAGTGGGGCTACCATAATCTAGAAGCCCCGTCTGGCATGTCAATACTATTTATTTACTAGCCCAACATTGAATATCACTAGCTATGAGAGTGGGGCTACCATAATCTAGAAGCCCTGTCTGGCATGGCAATAGTAGTTATTTACTAGCCCAACATTGAATATCACTAGCTATGAGAGTGGGGCTACCATAATCTAGAAGCCCTGTCTAGCATGGCAATACTATTTATTTACTAGCCCAACATTGAATATCACTAGCTATGAGAGTGGGGCTACCATAATCTAGAAGCCCTGTCTAGCATGGCAATAGTAGTTATTTACTAGCCCAACACTGAATATCACTAGCTATGAGAGTGGGGCTACCATAATCTAGAAGCCCTGTCTAGCATGGCAATACTATTTATTTACTAGCCCAACATTGAATATCACTAGCTATGAGAGTGGGGCTACCATAATCTAGAAGCCCTGTCTAGCATAGCAATACTATTTATTTACTAGCCCAACATTGAATATCACTAGCTATGAGAGTGGGGCTACCATAATCTAGAAGCCCTGTCTAGCATAGCAATACTATTTATTTACTAGCCCAACATTGAATATCACTAGCTATGAGAGTGGGGCTACCATAATCTAGAAGCCCCGTCTAGCATGGCAATACTATTTATTTACTAGCCCAACATTGAATATCACTAGCTATGAGAGTGGAGCTACCATAATCTAGAAGCCCCATCTAGCATGGCTATACTATTTATTTACTAGTCCAACATTGAATATCACTAGCTATGAGAGTGGGGCTACCATAATCTAGAAGCCCCGTCTAGCATGGCAATACTATTTATTTACTAGCCCAACATTGAATATCACTAGCTATGAGAGTGGGGCTACCATAATCTAGAAGCCCCGTCTAGCATGGCAATAGTATTTATTTACTAGCCCAACATTGAATATCACTAGCTATGAGAGTGGGGCTACCATAATCTAGAAGCCCCGTCTAGCATGGCAATAGTATTTATTTACTAGCCCAACATTGAATATCACTAGCTATGAGAGTGGGGCTACCATAATCTAGAAGCCCTGTCTAGCATGGCAATACTATTTATTTACTAGCCCAACATTGAATATCACTAGCTATGAGAGTGGGGCTACCATAATCTAGAAGCCCTGTCTAGCATGGCAATACTATTTATTTACTAGCCCAACATTGAATATCACTAGCTATGAGAGTGGGGCTACCATAATCTAGAAGCCCCGTCTAGCATGGCAATACTATTTATTTACTAGCCCAACATTGAATATCACTAGCTATGAGAGTGGGGCTACCATAATCTAGAAGCCCCGTCTAGCATGGCAATACTATTTATTTACTAGCCCAACATTGAATATCACTAGCTATGAGAGTGGGGCTACTATAATCTAGAAGCTGTCTGGCATGTCAATACTATTTATTTACTAGCCCAACATTGAATATCACTAGCTATGAGAGTGGAGCTACCATAATCTAGAAGCCCCGTCTAGCATGGCAATACTATTTATTTACTAGCCCAACATTGAATATCACTAGCTATGAGAGTGGGGCTACCATAATCTAGAAGCCCCGTCTAGCATGTCAATACTATTTATTTATAAGCCCAACATTGAATATCACTAGCTATGAGTGGGGCTACCATAATCTAGAAGCCCCGTCTAGCATGGCAATACTATTTATTTACTAGCCCAACACTGAATATCACTAGCTATGAGAGTGGGGCTACCATAATCTAGAAGCCCCGTCTAGTATGGCAATACTATTTATTTACTAGCCCAACATTGAATATCACTAGCTATGAGAGTGGGGCTACCATAATCTAGAAGCCCCGTCTAGCATGTCAATACTATTTATTTACTAGCCCAACATTGAATATCACTAGCTATGAGAGTGGGGCTACCATAATCTAGAAGCCCCGTCTAGCATGTCAATACTATTTATTTACTAGCCCAACATTGAATATCACTAGCTATGAGAGTGGGGCTACCATAATCTAGAAGCCCCGTCTAGCATGGCAATAGTAGTTATTTACTAGCCCAACATTGAATATCACTAGCTATGAGAGTGGGGCTACCATAATCTAGAAGCCCTGTCTAGCATGGCAATACTATTTATTTACTAGCCCAACATTGAATATCACTAGCTATGAGAGTGGGGCTACCATAATCTAGAAGCCCTGTCTGGCATGGCAATACTATTTATTTACTAGCCCAACATTGAATATCACTAGCTATGAGAGTGGGGCTACCATAATCTAGAAGCCCCGTCTGGCATGGCAATACTATTTATTTACTAGCCCAACATTGAATATCACTAGCTATGAGAGTGGGGCTACCATAATCTAGAAGCCCCGTCTAGCATGGCAATACTATTTATTTACTAGCCCAACATTGAATATCACTAGCTATGAGAGTGGGGCTACCATAATCTAGAAGCCCTGTCTAGCATGGCAATACTATTTATTTACTAGCCCAACATTGAATATCACTAGCTACGAGAGTGGGGCTACCATAATCTAGAAGCCCCATCTAGCATGGCAATACTATTTATTTACTAGCCCAACATTGAATATCACTAGCTATGAGAGTGGGGCTACCATAATGTAGAAGCCCTGCGGCTTAAATAAGATATTACTAAAAGAGTGCCATATATCATGTACAAGCTTTGTTCAACAGGTTTGGAAACAATACAGGTCTCACCATGTTTGATAGACACACTTGAGGTATATACTTGATAACTAATCATATATCCACTTTCAAGCGTCATTAAGAAATATTGAAGCATTGCTATAAACATTCATTTAACACGAGGACATAAATTACAGACCATTCAAGTGTGACAACATATTTATATTTCTCATTAATATTGAACTAAGTGGATCATGGGCACTTAACTTGGCTGTCTGAGCCTTTTTGTTGAGGACAGAGTTTAATGGGCTAGTGTTAGAAGAAATCCATGTGAGTTACAATATCAGTCATAAATCAACAATATCAATATGTCCAGTCACCCATTCAAATTGTTTAATTATTTGCTGATGAAAAAAAGTTTTATGATGACTTTCATAATAATGTTTTTAACACGTTTTATATTTATTACCCATATAGTTAAAAACATCTTGGTACAGATCAATGTGGTATGTCCTACTAGAATGCCAAGTGGGACCTAGCACTTCGACGTCACATGATTACATCATCGATTGGCATACTACAAGCTTATAGGAACATCAACCAAACAAGTTAAGCGATATAAATTAAGATCGATGATGGGTAATAAATAGGATACTAAACCCGCTACCATTTTGTATCATCTTTATGTCCCTCATGAAATCCTTCTCGCTAAAGCTCATGACAAATGAAAATTATTTCATGAGAGACATAAACATGATACGAAATAGAAGCTTGTTTAATATCCTATAAATATTCAAGTTGTGATGCCATAGTTTGAATACAGAAAAAAAAATGGGTCCAATGAATAGTATAAATCACATGACCTCTCCATCCTCAAATTAATACTCAAGATTGACAGGGAGCAAGAGGCAACTGCTGCTCAAAATACACAAATTTCAGATAATCGATTTAACAAGCAGCTTTTGCTTTCCATCTTAAAAGTATTTATATCAATTGAACTGTCTCAGTTTCAAACTTTGGCTTCAAGATTAAAATTTGAGGAGCAAAGACTGCTTCCCACTTTACAAAATTAATTGCCTAAGTAATTGCTTTACAATCAAGCAAAATGTTTACTACACGGGCAAGTTGTAGCTCAGTGATGAGAATGTCCACTCAAAGGATAAATCCTCCATTTGTACTTAAAGGAGTTTCCCAGTTTCAACCAGTGCCCTACAACTAGCATATCAAAGGCTGTGGTATGTGTTGTTTTACTGCAGATTTCCTCTCAATGTTTAGACAAGTATCATAATAGCCATATGCTACACATCTAAGTGTCACAGTTTAAAACATGGCATTTATCAGGCAAACATTCCTTTCCTGCTATTGAAAATGCAATCATACATGATACCTTGCTCTTTATGTTGTAATTTCAACCTTTCATGCAGTTTCTTTTGTAGATTTACGGTTCATACACATGCAACATTTACCCTCAATAATAAGAGATAAAGGAATAAATCACAAAGCATAGCACTGGAAGGAAGAAAGGAAGGAAATGTTTTATTTAACGACTCACTTAGCACATTTTATTTACGGTTATATGGCGTCAGACATATGGTTAAGGACCACACAGATATTGAGAGAAGAAACCCTCTGTCGCCACTTGATGGGCTACTCTTTTCGATTAGCAGCAAGGGATCTTTTATATGCACCATCCCACAGACAGGATAGTTACACCAGTTGTGGAGTACTGGCTGGAATGAGAAATGTTCCAATGGGAGTACCGACGCGGATCGATCCTAGACTGACTGCGTATTAGGCGAACACTTTACCACTGGGCTACATCCTGCCCCGCATAGCACTGGAATTTCAGTACTATCAACCTATAGCTGGGACACCACCTGAAGGTGTTAGTCTTACAATCAACCCTCAAGAAAAACACAAAACATCTGCTGCTTGGAAACCACATAAAGACTTTTTATCCAAATCCATCATAACTGCAAGTCACAGCATAAACCACTGCAGTTGAGATAATAACCAACAGAGCAAATGGAATTAGGAGAACATTAATATTCCCAACTGAGCATTAACCAGACATAAACCTATCATAACGCAACACTGTCTTAATGACAAGCTACTTTACAACCTCCTCACACATACCACTTTTCAAAGAGCTGTAATAAATATGGCCGGGTCCTATAGATGTGACAGTCGATTCATTGTTTAACAGAATTACGCACACAGCACATCTAAACTGGCATCTCTATAATGTGAAAACAAAACAGCAAGTGAAGCCTAGACAAATTTAATCAATATTCAAGTGATAAGTAACAGCGCATGTGATCCTTTCAAGCAGATACCATAAGTGCCACTCCAGAAGGCCATGGATGGCAGCGTGCACTTGAGATCAATAAGACCACAATAAACAGTATTTTACCTTTCGCAATAAATCACAAAGGCTTGGAAATAACTTCTCTCAACTGCAGTTAAATCAAAGAGTTAATTGCCGTCTTGGATCATTAGGCGTTTATTTACCAGTTTGGTGGGACACAGGTCATGTGTATGCAAATGAACGCAACACCTTTTTCTTTCAAAGTAAATGAATGCAACACCTTTCCTTTTCAAAATAAATCAGTAACAGTCAAATGATAAAGGACCACACATGTTTATAAGGAAACGAAACAGATTATTTTACTCACAGCAAGCACTATGATTATGTTATTAGTGACATACTACTAAACATGGTTAGACAAGGTGTAGGAATTTCTATTTTAAAATGATGGTAGGAGATGGTTGGGAGGACTGGGAGGAATAAGAAAAATAAGATGATGGACGGACAGACAGACGGACGCATGGATGGATGGATGGACAGATGGATGGATGCATGGATGGATGGATGTATGGATCTAATCAGGACTAATAAATGTCTCACATAACCTTTTTCTTCTTTTTTTTAATGTAAAACTCAGGATTAATAAATTTTAAAGTAAAATTAAGCTTGAACATTTTAAACATTGTATCCACAGGTGTACTGTATGATTCAAATTTCAATGATTTTGGGACATGATTTGGGAGAAACAAAGTTAACTAAATGAAGAGCTGATATTGTTGATGCTGTAAAAAAACCAAGACCTACGGTATCTATCTTATCATTATACTTAATGGGCCGAGACGTACCCCATTGGGCTATTTTTCACTCCAGCCAGGGCACCATGACTAGTACATTAAAGGCATACTGTTACAGATTTAAGGACCTTATTTCTCTAAAAATGAATAATAAATAAAAATTACATTAATTGTTGGAAACGAAATCTGTCATCCCTCTCAGCAATTTTAGTTTTTGAATTATGGACCATTGCCATAATTCAATTATTTTTACAAAATGTCATTAATAAATGGAATATGATGGTTGAATAAAGTACATTTAGGGACAAAAAAAATAAAAAATTGTTCAGGTAATACTTTGTTAGACCATTAAATAGATCAGTGGTCTGTGACAATATGCCTTTAAATGCTGTAGTACCCAAACAAAAATTGCAAGCTTAATAAATAGCTGGTAACAACCTTGCGACAAGGTAGTAACTACCGCGTTTCCAGCTAGTATTGGAACCTTTTTACAACCTTGCCGCAAGCTTGCGACGAGCTTCTTGCAACCTTTCCGCAAGCTTCTTGCAACCATGCCGCAAGCTTGTTGCATGCTTGCGACGAGCTTCCTGCAAGCTTATTCAGTTTAAGCTAGTATTTGGAACCTTTTTACAACCTTGCTGCAAGCTTGCTACGAGCTTCCCGCATGCTTGCGACGAGCTTCCCGCATGCTTGCGACGAGCTTCCCGCAAGCTTGCGACGAGCTACCCGCAAGCTTGCGACGAGCTACCCGCACACTTGCGACGAGCTTCCTGCAAGCTTGCAACAAGCTTCCTGCAAGCTTGCGACGATCTACCTACAAGCTTGCATCAGTGGCAGCCATCTTGCATCTTGTATAATTCTTTAAAAAAAACCCAATGGTTTTAAAGTGAAAAACAAACAGTTAAAACAAAAAAATAGGTGCTACATGTTGTCAGATACTTAGGCTACAAAATTAGTTTACCTGTCTGATAGACATGTTCCATTTATGTGGGATAGTCTTGACTAAACTAATATGCTAAAGCTCCTGGTCCTATATTCTTCTTCTTCTTGTTTTATGTTATATTCCTCCACTATCTGGAGATCCACACTGTGGTGTAAAGTCATTTGTTTGTTTCTTCTTGTTTTCTTTTTTCTCCTGTTCCACCAAGCAGGATTCAACCAAACTTGGTCCAAATGATCCTCTTATAGACCTGACCAAGTGTTGTTATTTTTCAGGCCAATAAAAATTCCAAGATGGCAGCCCTGGCCTCTGAATAACTGAGACATTTTTAACTTTTACTCAAGTTCCACCATGCAAATTTAAACCATATGTATTCCTAATGATCCTCTCATGGCCCTGACCAAGTTTGTTATTTTTCGGGCAGATTTAAAATCAAGATAGCTGCCCTGGCCTCTGATTGACAGAGACATTTTTTTGCTTCTTTTCAAGGTCCACCAAGCAGGTTTCAATCAAACTTAGTCCAAATGATTCTCTCATGACTTACTAAGTGTTGTTATTTTTGTGGCTGATTCAAAATCCAAGATGGCCACCCTGGCCTCTGATTGGCTCAGACATTTTCAACATCTTCTCAAATTCCACCAGGCTAATTTCAACCAAACATGGCCCATGTCATCCTCTCATGGCCATGCATATGTTATTATTTTAGGGGCCAATTGAAAATCCAATTATTACAAGATGATTCTGTTTTAACCATATTGTATTATCATTCGTATGTATTAATATTAATTTTGTTTTAATTATTATTGTAAATACTATCTAAATCTGTAACATGTATGTTTGGTTGTTTAGCCATTGTTCCCACTGAATTTGATAAATCATATGAGAAGTTATGAATTAAAAAAACAACAACATGAAAATGATTTGGACTTAGCTTTTTCTCCACAAGTGTAGACATGCTTTCACAGTTGAAGATATACATGCAGCAAGCTTACAAAAATGAAAACATGCTTGCGGGAAGCTTGCACAGTTGAAGATATGCTTGCAGCAAGCTAGCAAAAATGAAAACATGCTTGCGGGAAGCTTGCACAGTTGAAGATATGCATGCAGAAAGCTTGTGCATGCTTTCACAAATGAAAACATGCATGCGGCAAGCTTGCAGAAATACTGACTATGTTAGCTTGCAAATAGCTTGCATTGCTTGTACTACCTTGTAACAACCTTGTAACTACCTTGCAACAACCTAGCTGCAAGCATGCATTTTTGTTTGGGTATGTGCTGTCCTGTCTATGGGATTGTGCATATACAAGATCCCTTGCTGCTAATCAAAAAGAGTAGCCCATGAAGTGGCGACAGCAGGTTTCCTCTCTCAATATCTGTGTGGTCCTTAACCATATGTCCGACGCCATATAACCATAAACAAAATGTGTTGAGTGCGTCATTAAATAAACCATTTCCTTCCTTCCTTCCTTTATACTTCATCAGGACAAGACAAAGACCAATGCATGATTTATAAAAAGAGAATTACATCAGAATTACACTGTAAGACTTAACAAAGAGCTGTTTTCACAGAGGACTTCCCTTCGTGCCTTGTTTGAAGTGCGATTGTGTTCCCATAACAGACAGCAGAAATTCCACCAATATTAGTGTCAAAGCACTGCCAACCGATATATTAATCTGACACAGGTGATGATAAGGTCTGATCAATCACGCAGCAATTTCTAATGGTATTGATTGTAATCAGAAAACATGACACCGCTACTTCTTGGCTAATCAATTTGTTGCCACTTCCCTGAAAACAAACAAATATTTTATCGATGTTGCTGTCAAGTCCATTTCCAAGCCATTGTCACCAGTCACTTCAGAGGATGATGAGAAATCCAGATTACATCCAATAACTAGTAAACATGCTTCTCCAATGTCAGCTGCATGTTTTATCCTCTTTCTGCATATATGGAATAAGAAACAAATTTTGAATGCACATGTTAGAAAAGAAATGAATATTTCTTTAAGAACAACACTTCAGCACAAGTTAAACTAATGCTAATTTGTGTCTATGGTCATTTGGTTATACGAACACCTATTCTTTAAGAACAACACTTCAGCAAATGTTAAACTAATGCTATTTTGTGTCTATGGTCATTTGGTTATACTGACACCTATTCTTTAAGAACAACACTTCAGCACATGTTAAACTAATGCTATTTTGTGTCTATGGTCATTTGGTTATACTGACACCTATTCTTTAAGAACAACACTTCAGCACATGTTAAACTAATGCTATTTTGTGTCTATGGTCATTTGGTTATACTGACACCTATCTATAGTCTGTTTGCGTCAAAAGGGAACCGATGAACAGGCATATATAACTCTATACTAAATAATGCTAAAATTCATATAAAAACATATTGGGTCGAATTTACAAAAACAGTTTTCCTTACATACATTCCTTAGACACTGCAAACGTATACTAAAACGCAAAAGAAACGCAGGTCCTGAAAATGCGAAAGAATTGCACTTTGTAAAGCAGTATCTTTGGTGGAATTGAACCTCAACTGTGTTAAAGGACATGGCACACACCCACACCGCAGTCCCACCTGCGTGTCAATTTCATTACCTGTGTGACGTCACGAATTCTCAAAACACGTTGTTTGCACGTGCTGGATCATCCGTATCATGAATCCAGTGCAAACACACTCATTGAAATGCTTATAAAGCCTACACACCTGGATTTAATCGCATAAATTCAATTTGAGTAGTGACAGCCAACAGAATCACATTTTAAAAATGCCGCGACTGACGCAACTCCAGTGAGGGATGGCCATCGGGATGTTGCAAGCCGGACAGACCCGTACTGCTGTAGCCAGACAATTGGGATGTCATGTTTCGACAATCGCACGCCTTTCTCAACGTCACCAAATCACTGGATCTGTGAACGATCGACCACGCACCGGCCGCCCGAGGGTGACAACCGCAGCCCTAGACCGGTACATCCGGGTGACCCACCTTAGGAATCGGATGCTGCCAGCAGCTAACACCGCTCACCAGGTGCGTGGTCCACGTGGTCCAGTGTCCGCCGATACCGTCCGACGCCGTCTGAGGGCAGCAGGACTCCGTAACCGCCGTCCTTATGTGGGACCAATATTGACCCCTCGGCACCGCCAACAACGTCAACAGTGGGCGCAACAACATCAAAGATGGCGACGTGGCCAGTGGCAACAAGTTCTGTTTACTGATGAGAGCCGTTACAATCTTTCCAACGCTGATGGCCGAATCCGAGTATGGCGACGTCGACATGAACGTTACTCCGACTGCTGCGTTCTGCAGGCCGACCGATGGGGCGGGGGTAGTGTGATGGTGTTGGGTGGGTTCTCATTCAACCACAGAACACAACTTCATGTGTTCAGACAACGCGTTAATGCCGCCGTGTACCAAAATGACGTCATCAACAATCACGTCGTTCCCTTCTTTGCCGCTCACCCACGTGTGCGCTTGCTGCAGCAAGACAATGCCAGGCCGCACACTGCCAGGGCAACACAGGCGTTGCTGGCTCAGCACAACATCCCAACGTTGCCGTGGCCAGCCTTATCACCGGACATGGCGCCTATCGAACACGTCTGGGATGAAATCGGACGTCGCCTTCAGGCTCGCGGACAACCTCAGAATAAGCAGGCGCTGGAGGCACCATTGGTCCATGAATGGAACTCACTCCCTCAGGCATTCTTTCAACGGCTTGTCAACTCAATGAGGAGACGTTGCACTGCCTGTTTGAATGCCCAGGGTGGTCACACGCGATACTGACTTTGACAATGCTACAGGTCGTCTCTTTCACATTTTTAACATGGACCCCCCACCCTACTTTATGACATGAAACAATAGCCAAAAAGGAATTCAATCAAACATTTCCAACACCAATGTGTGCCGAATTGGTGTAGCTCCAAAATAAATGTTGAAATCTTCATTTCGTTTTGTTTTTTTAATATTTTATATCCAATTTAATGAGAACCTGCGTTTCTTTTGCGTTTTAGTATATGTAGTTAAACCCATGAAAATTAAAAATAGGCTTTGAAAATTTGGCCATTAAAGTTTAAAATCCATATCAACTCTATGTCATAACCTTTTTTACCAAAACTTTTCTTAACAAATTACCATCAAATACACGAGCATAGGAAGGTGCCAAAAAGTGGGGTGTGGTGGGTGTGTGTGTGTGTGTGTGTGTGTGTGTGAGGGGGCACACGTTTATATTTACACTTTTACAGTATTATAAAGCAAATATAAAGCAAAATATCTTAAAAGTGGGGGGGGGGCATATGCCCCTTTTCACCCCCCTCCCCATTTCCTACACCAGTGAAATAATATAGATTAAATCCTATGACCCACCAAACTTTAGAGCGTTAGACAAGAGAAAACAAAAGAACCCTCAGAATACTGTTTAATAAGCAGCCATTAGTTATAGATGGCAATATATCCAGCAACCCATCACCAGGCATGACAATGACACTTGATGAAATCAGCTGAAAGATTTGGGAACTGTGCGCAAAGCGGACAGTACACAGTACACAGCCGTAAGCCATGAGGGGGAAAGTCTAACACGTGAAGTAACCCAACACAGCGTGAAAGCAGATTAGAAATATTGAGAAAAATGTATTTAGACCATCTGAGTGACAAAATAAAGGTACCTACACCCCCCAAAAAAAACTCCTCGGATTTGGACGATTCACAGAAATGACCTAAATGGATTTCAAATCTGCGGTTTTCCGCGGATCCACGGAAGATTGTCATGCCTGCATCACTCTTGGTAGAAGTGTTTTGGGAATAGCAATATTTGTGTGTAATTCAAAAAACAATCAGTCAGAAATAGATTGTAGTGGATATCATCACAACATTGACTGCTGGGAAGGACTATTAATATTTTTAATTAAATTATCTAATTTTAATGAGCATCTTAAAAAGCTTGCTCAAATACATTGTTGAAATGTAATGTTCCTTCATACATGACAAACTTGTATGCAGCCTTCTATAAATTATTGTTTGTATTCATGCAGTCAACCAAATCAGTTTTTTCTTAATCCATTTCTAAATATACCAAGCTTGAGAATCTTTATGACGTACTATGAGAAAGCTATTGATTACTTAATGTTCCCAAAACAAATGTCTAAATTATTTATTTCTGTTTGATATTCCATGTAGGACTAATCTTCAGAGCTGTGAATATTCATAAGGTTACAACAAAACAAGCTAGCGGGTTTTCCGGCTCACTTAACACTAAAATCAAGATGTGTAATAATGGGCAAGATAAGTTGTTTATTCATGCTTACTCCGAGAGGCATTTAACTGGTTGGTAAAGCATTTGTCCCATACACTAGACTCATTAGTATCAGCACATGCTGGGTTCCCCTCCAACCTTCATACTAGATCCCCCATAACAGTGATTGAAGGTCTTGGTGATTTTAATAGACAACATCTGTCAATAACTGGAGGAGTAGACTATCTGATATCATAGCCATATTTTACATTTCTGGAGATGACATTAAAATCCAGAGCATCTAGATTATGGTAGCCCAACTCCTATGGCTAGTGAAATTCAATGTTGGGCTAGCAAATAATTACTACTGCCATGCCCGACGGCTAGTGAAAAAAAAGAAAAGAAAAAAAAAAAAGAGTCAAATGTTGCAGTTATGTCTATTTTATAAATATGAATATCCTGACCCAACCCTCATTGTTAATGTTTTTAAGCTCTATCTCCCTCTTTAGGTGACATATCTGATTATAGTTAATTTATTATTTAGTAAAATTATATTAACTTAACATAAAGTAGGACTAGTGGATATTTAATTTTGGCTAGTACATTTTTGAAATAACTGATCCCATGGCTAGTGGATTTTAAAAATATTCTAGAAGCCCTGTGATAATCACAATACGTATAGGAATATTTGTTTAACAATAACCGTGGCACATTATGCAGACATCACCATTTAAAGGGGAGCTATCCCTCTGGTTCCCCATCACTTCCCTAAGACAGTTCATGGAGAATAATTTTTAGCACTCTTAGAATGCAATTTAAAATTTAAGGACTAGTGAGATACATGATATGGTCATCAGAACACACAATCCGATAGATTTAACAGTTTGCTTTGGACCAACTACTGATAATACTACATCCATTGCTGTCTGATAAATGATATTATTGTTCTTCATTACAAAGAAAACAGTTTTGTAGCACAAATACAATGGTGACATTTATACTAACAAAGAACCAGTTTTAGTATGTAATGTTAACTTCTTGGAATGTAAACCATCTTGGCTTCTTCATAGGCTGAACATGACTTTCTTATGATATTTACAAAATAAACTAATTATGTGACAGAGATCAGCTATCTATAACAATGAAACGTAGGTCATGGTGACCTAGTATTGGTCCACAACACACTGCCATCCCAAACTGTACTGGCATGCAAGATCTGATGATCCTTTATGAATTGATGAAGAAAATATATATGCCCCAGACAGTGCATAGATGAACGTACATACGACCCATCAAAGATAGGCACATAAAAACAGTACTACAAAAGAATCAAATATCAATGGTCAATACGGTAATATCTTAAAATGATTTTCTCTAATTTAAGTAAGGTCAGGAATTAATCACTTCCTTCAGGGTTATTTTCACAGCAATGTGCGATTATGTAATTAGCAACTGTGACCACCACATGATGCTCCTTTAACTTTGCAGCCAGGTTCTTTTAATATGCATGTTTCCACAAACTCTCTTGTTCGCGCGCGTGTGTGTGTGCATGCGTGTATGCATACGTGTGTGTGCGCATGCGTGTGTGTGTGTGCGTGTGTGTGTGTCTCATCAGTAGAGCACTTGCCTGACATTTAAGGTATGGTGGATCTTTTAGGTTTTGATATACCTGACCAGGTATGTCAGAATAGGAAATAAGGGTTCCACTGTGAATTCAGGGTAATACAGCACCGTAAGCAGACAGACACAAGACAACCGAGATGCAACCTGGTCCTACACAAGACTACCGAGATGTAACCTGCTCCTACACAAGACTACCAAGATGTAACCTGATCCTACACAAGATTACCGAGATGTAACCTGGTCCTACACAAGACAACCGAGATGTAACCTGCTCATACACAAGACTACCGAGATGCAACCTGCTTCTACGCAAGACTACTGCGATGCAACCTGCTCCTACTCAAGACTACAGATATGCAACCTGCTCCTATACAAGACTACCGAGATGCAACCTGCTCCTACGCAAGACTACTGCGATGCAACCTGCTCCTACGCAAGACTACAGATATGCAACCTGCTCCTACGCAAGACTAGCGAGATGCAACCTGCTCCTACACAAGACTACTGAGATGTAACCTTGTCCTAAGCAAGACAAACAAGATGCAACCTGCTCCTACGCAAGACTAGCGAGATGCAACCTGCTCCTACGCTAGACTTCCGAGATGCAACCTGCTTCTACGCAAGACTACCGAGATGCAACCTCCTCGTACACAAGACTAGCGAGATGCAACCTGCTCCTACACAAGACTACCGAGATGCAACCTGCTCCTACACAAGACTACAGAGATGCAACCTGCTCCCGATTAGTAAGCAGTGGCCAAGTAATCAATACAGCTGACCTCTTGATGGACTGGGATAACATTTTCATTTCCGTGGTGGATCTAGGAGGGATTTAGGGACTGCAGCCCTCCCTCAAGCAACTTTAAAATAAAAAATTTAAAAAAATGTGGTGCATATCCCAAGACACCTTACAAACCTAGGTTCCAGAGCATTCATTATAGCCTCCCCATTCCATGGCAATGGAACCCCTGGATCTGCCCCTGGTTTAAAATAGACTGCACAGGAAATCTACTACAAACCCTTTTGTCATTTATTTGTGAATAACATGTGTCAGTGATTTGGTATTTTTGTTTTCTTCTGTTTATTCCAGAGTGTGGTATTGATCTTCAAAGTGTGCCACAGCCAATGAAGCCCCGAGGTGCCCGAGTGCTTTAATAATGCATGGGGCTGCCACTCAGATGGTCTTTAGTGCAAATGGCCATCTTTCTTGTGAGGCATTTTTCCTTCCCTCTCTATTAATTAATGCTACCAACTCCAAGTTAAACATCTGAATAAAATCGGTGTTTCCTGCATAAATACTCCAGTTAATACAATTAATGTTTAATTTAGAACCAATTTATAATTGTTTTACATTTAGTGCTATTCATTTTCCAGTGATATTGATTTTTGTGTGTTTAATTATGTTAGCACATAGTGTTTAATTATAGGTTTGAAGCTTTTCTACTCTAGTACAAAAGGATTATTGTTAACGTGAACATGTTGCACTTCAATTGAAACGTAACATGATATGTACATAGCCATGACCAATCATTGTTGACATCGAAAATAAATTCTTCTCTAATTATCATTACTACTCATAACACTGAATTACCTCCATGTCAACGTAACACGGAAGTCGTCTCCCCTATCAGATCTGATTAGCAGGTATGACAGGTAACACTGCCTTTTTTCATTACAAAGCCAACCATGAGCCTTTTTTACGCAGCTATATCTGAAGTCAAGAGATCTCTGGAGCTATATGCAGTTGGAGATTAGTGACAATTATAAATTCTATTACTATTACTATGACATATTACTACATGTATATGTATATGCAATAGCACTGTCAATATCAAACGTGATAAAATATTTAAGAGGTATGAGATAAATTGAAGGGAATGTTTAACTAGACTGATTAATTGTGACTATTAAGTGTTTGACTATAACGGTAAAAGAGAATAAAATAAAGCCAATGCCAACATAGAATTCCTTCCAATAAGACCAGCCTTGGTGGCATCGTGGTTAGGCCATCGGTCTACAGGCTGGTAGGTACTGGGTTCGGATCCCAGTCAAGGCATGGGATTTTTAATCCAGATACCGACTCCAAATCCTGAGTGAGTGCTCCGCAAGGCTCAATGGGTAGGTGTAAACCACTTGCACTGACCAGTGATCCATAACTGGTTCAACAAAGGCCATGGTTTGTGCTATCCTGCCTGTGGTAAGCTCAAATAAAAGATCCTTTGCTCCTAATCCGAAAGAGTAGCCCATGTAGTGACGACAGCGGGTTTCCTCTCAAAATCTGTATGGTCCTTAACCATATGTCTGACGCCATATAACCGTAAATAAAATGTTTTGAGTGTGTCGTTAAATAAAACATTTCTTTATTTCTTTTCCTTCTAATAAATATTAAGAAAGTTTTATACCCATCAACTTAAACAGACTTGAATGTCAGCAATGATTTTTCTATCTCTTCTTTTCTCCGTTTATTAAAACACCAAGCAATTAATTGAAAAAAAAACAAATCAATTTATTCTGCAAAGAAAGAGACAAACATGTTTGAGAGTTCATGTAAACTTCTGTACACTAGCCACATGGCAATGATTAATTAATCTCCTTGTTGCGTAATAATCATATATATAGCCAGAAAAGAGATTACGGTCTCATCAATAGAGTCTCCAGTTTGTTCATTTAGCACTTACAGTAGGAAAGACAAATCCCTGGTCTAATAAAATATTTATTGATTTTTGCCCCTGATGGCAAGAAGTGTGCTATCTACATACAAGATTAGTTTATTCTCCGATGGTAATGACCAAGTGACAACTGATAATATGAAAAGGAAATAAACTCAAACCAATTTTTTCTTCTTCTTCATTTCACTTCCTAATGAGATACAAGTATGACAGTTCTACTGATAATATATTTAAATGATCTAATATATACTAGTATATTTTAACAGATCCTTAACTAGTGAGCTGATTTCTTTAAATACCTAGAATATATGTGTAACATTCTCTTTGAGAATGGCCAATACAGGACACATTGAAGTTTAGAGTAAAAGTCAGTATCTCTCTGTGATATTTGTATTTGTATTTTGCACAGTTCTTTACACTGTTTTTATTTATATCTTGAATTTTTCTGTTGATATTTATCATCACCTTATTTGTTTCCATTACCATAGTTTGACACACACAATAGCCGATGTATTTTTCGTGCTGGGGTGTCGTTAAACATTCATTCATTCATTCTCTCTTATTTAGGTAAGTTTTTTTATTAGCATCATACAATACTTCATAAGCAATCATCAGCACCATTATATTTGTTTTATGTCACATGTTTAACTATTATGTTATATGACCAAGACTGTGAGGTAATAGCTGTGACAGTCTCTAACGTTCTGTGGAAGTCATTTGGCAAACACACTTATTGATTGTGACTTCATACAACTGACACTGCCCATTTAAGAATGTAACTACCTGAAATTAACTGCCTGAAATTAAATTAAAGCAATCACTCTTCCTTCAATAGAAGACCCCTGCATGAGGGCTGGCTGCCACTTGTTTAACTTCCAGTCTTCTGCTCGACAAGCTGCATTTATTACTCACTTGTGAAAGTCTCTGCTTCAATTTGGCATAATTTTTATTATTCAATTATGGTGCATTTCTTCTTCAACAGTGTAGACCAAGTCACAAATGACCATGTTTGATTCCTAACAACCGCTGATCAAACAATGTGTCGGCCATGTTGTTAAATATCCATTTCCTCTCAGTTAGGGTGCAATTCATGCCGTAATTCATTATTCACTTATCCTTCAGCTTTGCTGGAATGTAGCCACAAATTGACGACTCTTTACTTGAAACAAATACACCAGTGGCTGTCCATTGCACTATTTACACCGCTAATTTCATTCTGGGTCAAACTCTTTGCTTGTCAATTACACTTGGCATTCCAATAATTATTGTCTTAAGTATTGTAATAAGATGCACTCATCTGTGAATTTATTGAAGGTTTTTACCCAGTAATGAAGGAGTAATTAACTCAAGAGTATGCAAACATACATTTTGTTTCTACTTTCAAGATGTTTTGTGTGAAGAAGAAAATGGATACATTCTCCAACTGCAAGGCACTTGTTTTAAGGATTTACACAAGATGGTGGTGATAGCATAACAGCATGATAACAAGCTCACTATGGCCAATAAAGATGTCTAAAAGCCCTATTTGCAACATCAGACTGGCAACAGTACAATTATGTAAAAAACAAACAGTATGTACAGCTTCTCGGATATCTTCATGGTACAGTAATTGTTTTTTAAGTTCAGTAGAACAAACAAACAAAAAATGGCATGGCATACCAATTTTTGTAAAAGATTATTATAACAATACAAAAAAAAGGGGTTTTTTATTAAACAAAATTGGAAGTGTTTTATCTCCCAAGTTTGTATACTTCCAGCTGCATATATGTTTAGGTGCTTGTTTACAAACGGCAGAAAATATAAAAATAAATTTGGTTGGTATTTGTGGTCAAGCTACATTTAGTATTCTTTCTGTTATTACATGTAAAAAAAGTATATTTCTGCAAGATAAACAGGCCTTGGTTATGTCATGGTTAAGGCATCGGACATAAGGCTGGTAGGTACTGAGTTCACAGTCCAGGAATCGACTCCCACCCAGAGCAAGTCTTAACGACTCAGTAAGACCACTACACCCTCTTCTCTCTCACTAACCACTAACAACTAAAAACAAACACACTGTCCTGAATAGACAGCCCAGACAGCCGAGGTTGTACCCAGGACATCATGCTTGAACCTTAATTGGATTATAAGTATGAAAATAAGTTGCAATGAATGAATGAATGCAAGGCATTTAATTAAAGAAATAAACATTTAAAATAAAATATGACTGGTGACTGCCTGCACTGAACTAACATTGTACATGTTACTTTAAGTACCATTACTAATTGTAAATACATGGCCGAAGTGTGCTTTCAAAACGTTTGCCTTTTAATTTTAATTAATGTAAATTAGACCATCAGACCAATATCAATCATTATGGCGACACTAATTGCTCCACATATTACCTCAGCTGATTACATGATTAGGAACGCAGCTAGTGTAATGTGCACCTGTTCCAGGTAGCCCAAGAATTGCAAGTAATCATTATTACAGGTAGCTATGTCCTGTTGGCAAATCAGAAACAATTAGGGTCAAATTTACAAAGCCTGTTTAGGTCTTACACGTGTGTAACTACATGCATTTACAATGCTTAAACACATGCGTTTAAGAAAAACAGGCTTCATAAATTTGGCCCTTAAAGTCTTGAGACCTAATTCACTGAACTCTCGCAATTTTGCGATATCACAGTGCAATGCAAAAAGACTTGAAAAGAGGATATTTTGTTGTCTAGCAGAGTCAAAGAGAGCTTTGTGAATTAAGCCCCAGTTCAGTTGGTAGCTTTGGTAATTAAATAAATATAGCAAACATATACGCACTTGTATGTCTTCCTTTATTGTTAGTTGTGTTAAAGGTAGGGTCAACTCAAACAAGAGCCTTATGTGTTGGAAAGATGCATACCTGGAACACCAACACATACTGACACTTTAGCAAATGAAAAACGCATAATTTTAGAGTTAATAAAAACCCCATGATTATTCCTGCTAACTGGGGGCAGCCATTTTGTTTCGTTTTTGTGACGTCCGGTGGGATAGCTTGGGGCGAAGTGACATCAGCTCCTGACCATCTCCTGTATGTACAGTGTAAACAAAAGCAGTAATTTTCGACAAAGCGCTTCTCTTTGATCAACCTGACTTGTAAAACAGCATAAATGATGTAATAATATAATAAACTATTTAACTAAATATATTTCAAGTTGCATTAACGGAACAAAATGGGGTTATAGTATTTTTCTCTGTTAAATAATCCAAAGGAAAAATGTACACTATTAGGCCTATTGATATGTTACGCTGGAGCAAAAACGACAACCCACGATACCCAAGTGATAATTTTCTTTTCTTTGGGCTACGTAATTGGTCAGTTCTGTGGTTTTAGATGGAAAAGTCTACTTAATCAATAGTTTTACAGAATTATTTACAGTAATAAACCATGTCCATTACAATTTTAGGGGCGACAGGTAATATTCCACAATACCGGTATGTATTTTTGTGTCTAGACACCGTCAATTAATTGGCTTGTCTGGTTACCAATCAAATACACACCTGCCAATCAGGAATCACAGGTAGAAGCAACTAACAGCATAGACCAATTAACTAAGAAAACACTTCGTGTATCATTTCAGTACGTAGGTTAATGCATGGGCAAAACATTGTTAATTGTTTCGACTTGTTGTGTAGCCACTTTGACAATGGTATTTTATTTTGTATTGAAAAATAATATATATAGTGCTGGATATACTTATTGCTGGCTTACTGGGATGTGTATTATTACAGAACATTGCAATGTATGACTTTTTATCATCCCGCAAAAACCAGGTAGATTGGGTTTCTCTAGTTCTAAGGCTCATTCCTGACACTCACTGAGATGGTACGAAATGGCTGCGCCCGTTATATATAATAGCCGTCACATTTAACCATTTTATTAATTAACTATACAATTATACGTGTTGATATTAAGCAATAATGTGCATTATATATCATTGAATATGCATACCAGGCCAAATGCCTTAATTGTCCTCTCCTTTAACACTTTGTCTTCTGTAAGCACATTAGTTTTGGTGTTGGATGGAAATTATTTATTTTGGTATCTGATGGAAATAACCTTTCATATATTTCACAAACATAGGCTTTGACTGACAAGCAAGCATGAATTTAACTTACTTTCTTCCTATCATTTGAATTGACTTTCTTTTGCAAAAGTTGAAGTGTTAAAATATAAATAGGCCAACATCATTTTATCCACATTTGACCAGCTTAATTTTTGACAGTTTTCAATCTATTAAGTATAACTACAGAACATAATTATATAACAAAGAACTAAAAAAACCTCAGTAAACTGGATACTCTTCAAACTAGAATTTTTACTTGGTCCCATTCAGGGAATATTTTGTCATCAAAATGTTGATTAGCGATATTTCTAGACAATTAAATAACTGATAAGCAACTACTATTTAATGATTTTTACCCTGCAAACCACTGTTTCTATTGACATATTATGATGACCGATTAAAGCAAAGTCATAAACGTATACAAGCAGATTATGACTTTTGAGGTCACTCATATGACATCACACGCATAGCTACATTACAAAATTGCTCATCGTACAATGTGGCAGAAATAACAGAAATAATAGCTTTTCCCCTGAATTTTTATGGTCTGCAGGATAAAAATAATAACTAGTTACTGACATCGGATATTTGCTTTATCCTAATCAGGCCGAATGAGAAATTCCGCTCGGTAGACCCTCATGGAATTTCCTATTCTTACCGTCACAGGATAAATCAGATATCAGACGTCATTAACTAGTTATTATCTATAAAATTCTGTAGCGATGTCTGAAACTTGCATAGTGAATTGCAATCCGACACTGAACAAAATGTTCCCTTCCACTGGTGTCCGGCTTATTAAAGGGGGGTGCGGGGGTGGGTGGGGGGGTGTTGGGGGTTGGGGGGACACACCGTACATACTGAAATACAATTTAAGAGTTACTGGACCAACTATGCTAATGGATCTGCACACCTCTGTATAAAGCTGAAGCGATTTTCAACTGCTGCCACAGCTCTGCACAATGACTCACTAGGGTGCTTGCGGGGCTTCGGGCTGTCAAAGGACAAACGGTTTAGTGTATGACAGGGAGCATGGCCCCATTAATCAAGCATGACACTCGAGATGTAATCCACAGGTAGGCTCTCAACTACCTGGCAACAACTTGGTATTGGTGGTGAAATACAGTAAAATTTTAGCACTACCCAGGGGCAAAGCCGTGTTCTGTTAAGTAGAGAAAGATAATCGAAAATCAGCAACATTTGATATCATCAAATACCACTGGAAGGCAAGGTCTTCGGTGAAAGATAAAATATTATTAATGCAAGAGGAGTCTTGATTTTGGAAATTGTTTTTGGTGACACCTTTGAATTTATATTTGATATTATGCAAACATTGTATTACTGTCTTACAGATTTAGGTGGGGTTTTTTTTGTCATTTTTAGGATTTTTGTTTTGTTTTTGGAGGTGTTTTTTGGATGGAGGAGTTTTAAGGGTTATATATATTTTTTTTAATGAACCATGAATTTTGTTATTTTAATCCAGAACTTAAACAAGAAAACAAAGAGCACAGTATCTACACCATGGTACCTAATTAGCTCGGTCTGATAATCCCAAATAATGATCATATTCTATTGCCCAAAAAGACAGCAGGACAAAGATTCCTTCCTAAAATAATAAAAACAAGTCTTGCTCAGTCCATTATATTGGACTTGATTGATTGGCTGTTCTATGCCAGTTCTACCAAACTAAGACAACACATGTAGCAAGCAGAACATTTACCTCTCACATCCAGGCATCAGTTAAGTTAATTCTCCAGACTTCGAATAACGATATAAATAATTAGTTTCCACAATTCAAAGTGACAGTCTTCTAGGTCATTTTCAGCTGCAACCTGACATGAGACAAGTCCATTTAACAAAAGAATGTGTTATGTTCTTATTCTCTAGAGTACATTTGGCAAGAATCTCAAGCTGCTTTTTGATGGAAAAATGTAACAGCTTTCCAAATTGTATACCTGTTATATAAAGAGAACCAGTTATCAGTTTTTGGCAAATGTATTATTTCTGTTACTAATTTAAGCAGCGAATGTTCAAACCAAGTGGAAGCATTTTGATGGCAACATTATTCTATGGAGACTGGTACAGCAGCCTTTGCCATAACAGTTATGGAGTAATGGGTCCACAGAGGGGGATTGATTTTATAACCTACACTGCACCTAAGGCAACGTTCAACCACTGAGATATGTCATTTAATACACAAACTTACAGAATAAGATTACTTAGTGTTGTTTTCCTTCTGTTTTGTGATTAGTTGTGAATAGTCCATACTGTGTACAGTATTGATCAAAATCATAATGTTTTGTCATTTTCTGTGTTCATTCATAAAAATTCTGAATTACAGACACTGTTTGAAATATAATATTTTGTAATCAAAACTATTACTTCCGGTAAGAAAATTTAAGCATTCAATAAAATTTGGGTGGGATGTAGTTCAGTGGCAAAAGCACTCTCTCGATGCACGGTTGTTGTGGGATCGATCCTCGCTGGTGGTCCCATTGGGCTATTTCCAGCCAATGCACCAAGACTGGTATATCAAAGGCTGAGGTATGTACTACCTTGTCTGTGGGATGGTGCATAAAAAAGATCCCTTGCTGCTAATCGAAAAGAGTAGCCCTCTCTAATATCTGTGTGGTCTTTAACCATATGTCTGATGCCATATAACCGTAAATAAAATGTGTTGAGTGTGTCGTTAAATAAAACATTCTTTATTAAAATTGATAGTATTAAGTACCTGATAATAAATGTTATTGTTAAAATGATAGTAATAATGAGTATGTTAGGCATTACTGAAATGACTCTGGCTGAGAGCCAAAGAACTTGAGTGGTCACTGCAAATGGCGTGCTGTGTTAATGTACAGTCGTCCACCAAAATAACATAAGAGACTGACAAGGTGTTAAGTCATCTATGACACTGAACAAGTCTGTGTCTTGACATCTCTTTTATAATTTTGTTTTTGAAATTGGATTAGTTCCAAAATATTATGGCGACCTGACTTTTCACTACTGCTAATAACTTGGTGACTTGAAAGAAAGAAAGAAAGAAATGTTTTATTTAACGACGCACTCAACACATTGTATTTACGGTTATATGGCGTCAGATATATGGTTAATGCCACACACATTTTGAGACTTAGTCAACTTTTGGTGAACAAAGTGCCATTTTGCTAATAGATTACGGCATTTACTCCACCTCAACCCCCCCCCCCCCCCCACCCCCCCTTCCAAAAAAAACTTCACAAAAAACTACGACGACAAACAAAACAAAACAAAACAAAACAAAACAAAACACACCCACTGTGCCGGGTTAATTATGCCACATTTTAAAAAGAGCTATAAAAACCACTTGAAAATGCATTACTCTTGAGAAGTTTCGAGAGTTTGAGTGACAAAATCCTGCCATACTAAAGTCAACGTAACCTTTTCAATGTGCTGTTTTCAGATACTTAAGTCCGAAATGATACTTAAGTGAGAGATATATATCAGATGTATTTATGGCCTTACTACTTACAATATAGAATTGCACTGAATGGAATTAGAGATGATGCAGGATTGCATAATAGTTTTGACATTAAAACAAATTTAGTATTTATATTTTTAATATATATATATAAATTTACTTCAAAATACTGTCATCTTTTAATTATAATTATTAATATATTAATACTGTTACTAATATAGCTTTGTTTATTTTTTAGCCATTCAATGGCATTCAGAAATATGTTACCCTTTACAAAATTTTAATTTATACATTATAAATTTACATTTCAAAAATAGGGAGAACTTGAAACAATTACATAGAAATTAAAATAATCAACACCAATGCAAAATCAGGTGTGTCATAAAGTTGATTTATATAATTACTTTTAAATATCTTTGTCCGATTTATTTTTCAGCAGACAAAAACACAAAACAATTAAAATATTTAAATGTACTCATAATTGTTCACTTTTTCCTTTGAAATCCATTTTCAATTCTAGATAAGGGCCCTGACACAAATAAACAGTTATAAATTAATACTCTTTTTGTTAACTTGTAACCATGGCAATATTTTCAACATATGTAATTTATTTCACTATATATATATATTGAATTCAGTTTTACATGTACATAAATATTAGGTGTAAATTACTAATTGTCAAAGCTAACAAAAGCAAAACCACAAACCTCATACAGTTTTAATTTGGCACACTGTTCAGTTTGACTTTGTACTGTAATGTATCGACTTACCTGAAAAATAGAGAGAAAAGTCTTAGTTATTAATTTCAAAACAAGTTATTTTCACTTGGCAATACGTAATATACAAGTATTTGAATTATAACCAATTTCAAAGGTGTGATGTGGCCTAGTGGTAAAGTGCTCGCCTGATGTGCAGTGGGTCTGATGGATCCCCGTCGGTGAACCCATTGGGCTGTTTCTTGTCCAAGCCAGTGCACTACCACTGATGTATCAAATGCTGTGGTATGTACTATCCTGTCACTAATGGAACAATGTAGTGGGTTTTCTTAATAAGACTCTATGTCAAGAACTACTAAATGTTTGATTAACAGCTGATGAGTAATAAATCAAAGTGCTCTAGTGGTGTTGTTAAAAAAAAAATTATAATTGTAAACAACACAACTTAACATAAATTGATTTTTAACATCTTTTCATGAACAGGGAACATTTTGTTTTCAAAACTTTTATTAGCAACATTTCCAGTCAATTGAAAATTGATTAGCTACTGTTTAATGTTTTAAAATTGTGTAGTGATCTCTGAAAGATGCATAGCAATTGGCAACATGATACTGAACAAAATGTTCCATTAACTTGTGTTATGTCATGACATCCCACCTCATTTTCTGAGGTTTATCCTTTTCTGGGGTGTATTGAAGGATAACATTCAGTTATTTGTGACATCGTCCAATCAGATTAAAGTAAATTGTAAAAACAGTGGGAAACATTAATTGGTGTGGTTTAGCACCAACTAAATAAACAATGACAAACATATTAAACGACACATCTTAACCTTTAGACTACTGGATTAATTTTTAACAAAAACCACGTTGAGTGGGTACAAGTTTATAATTTTTACTCACATATATTCACTTAAATGTTTCATAAATACATGAAATAAAGTTCATATATGAATTCGGTAAGTATTATTTTCGTGTCTTTTTTTGTAATTTTTATTATTTTAGATCGGCTAATGGTGATTAAAATTAGGCAAAAAATCGAAAAAGTTGCGTTTACTTACGGGCATTTGTGGCCAGCTGTCCAGTATTTATGTCCATTATTCCCGATAACAGTGGTTTTCTGACCAGAATTTTTTTTTAAACCCGAACTACAATTCATATTGCAATATTTGGTAATTTTCGTTGTTGGTAAAACGATCAAATTTATTATCAAATTAGCTGTTACAATCAGCTATCGATCCCTGAAAATTACCGCGACGTGCCGCCATTGTTGTCAAGCGAAAATACTTGCCGAAAACCACTTTTTGAACTCAAAATTTCAAGGTATTTTCAATTGAAAAAATCAAAACAAAAACCATCATTTTGAAAAAAAATCTTTTTTCTTTAATTATATTTCCGTTCCCGGCGAGTGTCGTATGCAAAACGGCGGGAAATATGAATTGGGGAATGCACTGTATACAGTGTACAGTATATCGACTGACGTGACGTCGGGCGAGATATCTCACCTGCAGTAGTCAGAAGGTTAAAATGAGTTAGTTTGTCAATTTCCAGTGTTAAATTTGTTAGAAAATTTTATTTTAAAAATAATAATAAAACACACACACACACACACACACACACACACGTTCTTTAAGAAAAAAAACACTATCAATTCATTTCTAAAATGGTGGGTCAGGTTTCAACAAATTAAATATTTTTACGAATGGCATGCTGTACTGCTATACAAAACAGTCATGTGAATAACTTCGTGACTACAAGGTTTATCCACAGATTACACAAAACAAAACATATGTCTTAAACTCTTATTTATCAACCTCATAATCCAAGTGGTTTCTGTCCAACAATGTGATTATGGAGGCTTAAGTCTCATACCACAGTTATAGTTCTTTTAAATTATAGAAATATAACTATAACAAATTTTGTACATTGCCACTGATGCATTGGTCAGTGTATTATTAACACAATGTTCAGTTTTAAGTCAATATTTAGGGTTGACAATTCAAAGTGTCCATACTTCCACCTGATCCTAGCTAAGGTTAGTGTAAAGCTTGTAACATTAACTACCTATTCCATGTATATTCAGTGGGTAACATACTGGTCCTTTATCTTGACAAGGTAACACTATACAATGCTACCCAGACACTTGAGTAATCTAACAAGGGCAGAGCAACACAAACAGTTTTTCAGCCAGACTTTAAAGTTTATATTTATGGCTTGTCAAGATGTCCTCGCAGTAACCAGACACAGGTTTTAACAGCTAAATCGAGACAAAGATAAATGAAGTACAGAGCACTAGAGATATGGCTTCGTGGTGGAGGAACCAAAGGCCTGCTGAAAGGAGAACTTGGTAGTTCAAGACATTCTGGCAATCTGTTCATTATCAGTTATTAGGTGTCAGACATATGGAAATATCGGCATACTGCCTGAAGCAAAAGTTTCTGATACCGCAGACTGGGTTCCTGCTGGTACTTTCGAAGGATCATCCTAAACTGACTGTATCACAATATTATATTAATTCAAAATCTTTGGTAACTGTAAGTCAGTTCACATGATCTTTACCCAGTCAACTGATTTCAAAATCTTCAATAACCGTCAGTCAATTCACACATGAGTTTTACTCAGATAACTGATTGTTTACTTATGTCAATTGTACTAATCATTTACATTTTGATGACAGATATCCAGCTTATGCTGTAAATTTAAGCAAAATGAAACATAGTTTTTTGTTTATTTTTTAAAGAATAGTAATTTTCAGAATAAGTAATGGTTTACCACATAAACAATTGGCAGTTTGCATGAATTTAAATTTGCACGACTGATATGCGATGAGAACGAAGGTTTAACATTTAATATTGTGCCCAGCTGTATTCTGTTAGATGTGTTAGTCGTCACAGATCAACAACTGGGTTCTGGGCCAGTGGATGAGAAACACTGGTTTAATGTAAGGTATACACCTGTTATCAGTGCAGTCACCAAGTGTCAAGATACACGGTATACAGTGATTGTGGTAGGTTGGAAAAATATTTGAGAGAGTAATCTGTATATTAACCGTATACATATCCACCAAGTCATTACAACTTACTCTGGCTTGGTAGTCTTGTATACTCTTGAGCGTTTAAACACTACACCACTGATGACAGTATACAGCAACTGCTGTATAGCAGAATAAATAACCACAAGTTTTAAATTGTTAATCAAACACTAGAGCTGTCAGATATTAGCTTAGACTGGGTTCAATAATCATGTATATACAGCCATTTAACAGTATTTGAAAATGTTAGCGCTTAGGATGTCAAAAAACATGAAAAAACAAGTTCTCATGGATTACTGTGTTCACACTGCCATGGTCACAGGCTGCTCATATTAGCTGAAGTTCAAGTTTGTTTTGTTTAACTACACCACTAGAGCACATTGATTTATTAATCATCTGCTACTGGATGTCATATATTTGCTAATTTTGTATATAGTCTTAGAAAGGAAATCTGCTACATTATTCCATTAGTTCCATTATATGTACCAAGCCCCAGACAGGATAGCACATACCACGGCCTTTGATATACTAGTCGTGGTGCAATGGCGAGAATGAGAAATAGCCCAATGGGCCCACTGATGGGGATCAATTGTAGATCAACCATACATCATGCAGGTGCTATACCACTGGGCTACATCCCGGCCCAACTACATCCTAGGTCAGCTACAATTATATCTATCTAGATAACCATGTAAAACATCAGGCAGGTGCTACACCACTGGGCTACATCCCGGCCCAACTACATCCTAGGTCAGCTACATATCTATCTAGATAACCATGTAAAACATCAGGCAGGTGCTACACCACTGGGCTACATCCCGGCCCAACTACATCCTAGGTCAGCTACATATCTATCTAGATAACCATGTAAAACATCAGGCAGGTGCTACACCACTGGGCTACATCCCGGCCCAACTACATCCTAGGTCAGCTACATATCTATCTAGATAACCATGTAAAACATCAGGCAGGTGCTACACTACTGGGCTACATCCCGGCCCAACTACATCCTAGGTCAGCTACATATCTATCTAGATAACCATGTAAAACATCAGGCAGGTGCTACACCACTGGCTACATCCCGGCCCAACTACATCCTAGGTCAGCTACATATCTATCTAGATAACCATGTAAAACATCAGGCAGGTGCTATACCACTGGGCTACATCCCGGCCCAACTACATCCTAGGTCAGCTACAATCATATCTATCTAGATAACCATGTAAAAGGGTAAACTAGACTTGTTACAAAATGGCTGCTTAATATGATCTGGGAATAAGTTATGGTGGTTGCTTACCAAAGGTGTCCATTTGTGCTGGTATGTCAATATATTGGTAAAACCATGACAAATATATACATTACTAGCTTATATGAAAAATAAAATTCTAGCATGCTAGCAAATGCCAACAATAATTTAATCTTATTGAACAAACGTGAACAAGCAGTGCTTGTTTTCTCAAACTAAACATCATCAGTTTATATAACATTGATTTAACGCTCCAGCCATGTTTGCAGATGTGCAGTATGCATTGGCAAGCTGTTACCATCTCGATTACCACGAGCTAGCACTTCATCACGAAACAAGTGCTGAGGCCCCTCAGCTAAAAGCAGTACAGTAAATCAGGACATTTTTGCAGGCAAGAATTTCTAACAAAGACTAAGTGCTTAGAAGGGTTTTTCTAGTTTGTTTTATGGCATTCACCAAGGGATCATAGAGCTGGCATAGCTGTATGGTAATCTTCTTCAATATTCTTCAGTCAGCCAACCCACTGGGATGTATCTCAGTCCAACCAATACCTACCAGTATGCATCAAAGAGCATGCAATGTCAGAAGTGCATTAAAAATACCTTCTCTGACATTCACTAAACATACCAGTTGTGAAATTTAAAAAACAATGGGAACATTTTATTTTAATAATGTTGTTTCTTTTGTTTAACAACACCACTGGAGCACATTGGCATTTCTGACAGAGGAAACCCGCTACATTTCTACCTAATGCTGCAAGGTATCTTTTATATGCACTTTCCCACAGACAGGAAAGCACATACCACAGACTTTGTCCAGTTGTGGTGCACTGGTTGGGACGAGACAAAAAAATCAAGTGAATGAATCCATCAAGGTGATTTGATCCTGTGATGCAAGCACTTCAAGCAAGCACTCAACCGACTGAGAATGAATGAATGATTAAATGAATAAATTTTTAGCGACACACCAGCACAAAAAATACATCGGCTATTGAGGTAACAAATGTAAGTACATGAATGATGGAAAACATCAATATAAAAATTCAATAGTTTAATTATAAAACTGTGTAAAGAACTGTGCTATAAATACAAATATTACAGGTAGGTCAAATTAAAATTTATAATAAAATTCCTTTTTGCCTAAAAATTTCAAAATACTGTTCTGTAGAAACAGTAAAGCAAATTGAATTGCATCGCCAGAAAAAGAAATAATCATTTGCATTATTTAATCCATACATTATACAATACAAGAACACTGATGCATTGTGTTTGTTCTGGTCTCATTAATTACAAGCACTAGCCTGTCTGTGAGAAAAATGCACACACAAAATCTCTAGCTGCTACTGGATTCTATTTTATTCACTAGACCAAGTCTCACAACTACCATAAGCTAACACCTAATAACAGCAGCTGATGAGTGGGTTAACAGATGGTTTACAGTACATGAGAATTCCAGACCATACAAGTGTTCACACAAGGAAGTAACAATAGGCACTAGAATAGCTCAATCAAACAGGAAACCACATTAAATCAATAGAGCTTTGATTGTTTAATTTTAAAATAGGGAACTTGGTGCCTCACTAAAGTGGGTGAATACACACACTGGAACCCCACACACTGTCTGGGTGATCTCTCATCCCGGACACTGTGCTATATGCAGGTACCTCTTTATCACTCTCTGGATTAGTTTTTATCTTCAAATACAACAGAGAAAAAAATTACGAATGGAAAGGAATGTATAGCAGCACATTAGCAGAGATTTGAGCTATGGCTCTTTGTGATTTTCATTCATTCATTCATTTCAACTTATTTTCCTGCTTATATCCAATTAAGGTTCAAGCACGCTGTCCTGGGCACACACCTCAGCTATCTGGGCTGTCTGTCGAGGACAGTAGGTTAGTTGTTAGTTGGTTAGTGGTTAGTGAGAGAGAAGAGGGTGTAGTGGCCTTACACCTACCCATTGAGCCCTTAAGAACTCGCTCTGGGTTGGAGCCGGTACCGGGCTGCGAACCTGTACCTACCAGCCTGTAGTCCGATGGCTTAACCACTAAGCCACCGAGGCCGGTATGGCTCTTTGTGAGGACACAAGGACTATTTGATCAATAAAGTTTTGTTTTGTTTAATGACACTACTTGAGCACATTGATTAATAAAGACTTTTTTTTTTTTGAACGTAAGGTTATTTTAACTCTTGAAAATATGCTGCCCCACCCCCATCCCAACCCCTAAAAAAAATGTTCCTTTTGTGAATAGCAGCAACATATTTTTTCAAACAAGACAGCACATATGATGACCTTTGATTTTCAATCGTGGAGGCACTAGCTGGGATGAGGACATCCCCAATTGATCCACTAAGCACCCAATCCTATGAACTATCACACCTCAAATGAACACTGAGCCATAAACTACTGGATTTATTTCTCAACGGATTGGCCAAATGAATTATTATTAGTTTAATTTATCACATGAACAAGCACAACACCACAACAGAAGAATAAAGCTCCATGGTTGTGTGGTTGTGAAGCAACACCCATCGGAGGACTTGTTAGATTATTTCCCATTCCAACTAGCAATTAGTATATTAATGGCTGAATTGAGACATAAAGTGTTTATTCAAACCAATAAATAATGTTAAAACTTAAAGAAATGTTAACTTTAAAAACATTTGGTGACAACCACATTGTTCATGAATAAGTCATTTCTATCCACAACTTGGTTAACGACAGAAAACTGTTTTCTTCAATTTTGTCATTGATGATATAATTTTAAATCCTGCAATTGCTCATGGCAATCAGCAATGCCGTAGAGATTGCTGTGGAGCTTTTAAATCTTTTTAGACTATATTAGGTTTTTTTTTCAATGACATGTTTTTTTAAAGTTTGTTCTTATCCTGAACCAAGGTCCAAGCATGCTGTCACTAACACACAACAGTTCTAATTAGGAAACACCCTGCACTCCAGATGTATGCCTCTATTAACTCAAGATTCAGGCACATCCATCCCAGGCATTGCCTCTTGACAATCTTTAGGCATCGCCTCTGACGATCTTCGGTGACTGTCCAGGACAGAAAGGTTCAGGCCAATCCATGCAAGACATCACCTCTGACAATCTTCAATGACTGTCCAGGAAAGGAAAGGGACGGTGTATGTCATGGGGATAAATTTGATTATATACATTTTAAAAAGGGAGAGCTAACTAATTACCAGCATGTAATCTATTACACATGCATTTCAGACCGGATTACATATACTGTCATACAATGACGTTCGGCGACAATATAGCACTGGTAATATCTACAGCTCTGTTTCAAAATACCATGCCCAATAATCATAATAATGCCCAACTTGGATATCAGCATGGCCTGGTGTTTGTGCATTGTGCAACTCCAGTCTGGTTGATCACAGCAAATACAGGAGCTTCTTGTGCTGACTGACATATCCACCCCCTGCAGTGGACTTCATTTGGTGCTGCACTATCTCTGTGTACAAACACAGAACACAGAAAGCACACAGTGGGAGAAACCTCTCCTGCCCTGCTGCCAGCTGTGCTGTGTATCACCAGTGTAATTACACTGCACCAGCTTTCAAAGTGCACAAGAAATGCTTGTTAAGCACACTACGTCCATGAATATATATCAAGATTGTTTTTCCTGCACTAATATCCACTCAGCTTGGATCGAATAACCGCCCAACATGAAAAGAAAATGGTGGAAGTTTTTTTTTTAAATGCTTATGTTGCTGCAAACTTTGTTTTGCACAGGCACTTCTGGCAGAGTATTTGTATGGTCTATTAATATGTCAAACATGTGTGCTTCCTCAAGGGTTCCTGCAGAAATGGTGAACAGGAGAAATCCAGATGCCATGGCTAACAAAAATACCATTTTTAACTTATTACTACAAATTGTGGGAACCTCAGACAGATGGACAGACAGATGGACAGACAAGACTACAGCAAGACTGAATTCATCTGATCAACCATCAGTTCTCACTAGTTGCAGGAGGCATCAATAATTGTGATTTGGTGAACAACCTTGATACTTAATTTCCCACTGATGCCAATGCCATGACCTGCAGGACACTGTGCAAGTTGTCATCACATAAACAGTCCCCATTAAATAGCTGTGCTACATGTATGCCATTGGCTAATTTGGATTGGGGCCACACGCACTATATACCGTAAGGTTACTTACCCTCACAGATGAGGTACCAATGAAAAATGGCTAACTAAATGAGTTTTTAACCCCACCAAAAGTATAAAGTAATAATCAATAGGAACAGCTATCTAGAATGCTCTCAGACAAGTTTTCCTTCAAAGAAAAAGGTAGATTATTATTTCAAACATGTGCATTACATGTAGTTAGTTGGCGTTTTAAATGTCAGGATGCAGCAATTGCCATTTTATTCAATTAATTCACAGGACATCCAGACAGATCAATGCAAAATAAATGTATCTTTTCTATCTTTATCTGGCAAATCAATGATCTTCTGCAGTTTCCTCACATCAGTGCATGATCAATAGTTCTTTCAATGATATTAACAATTAATTATCCAACAAATCAAGGAAAGTCTTTTGCGCCAATTGTGTCAAATTACAGCATGAAGTGAAATGATTTTCAAAGAACTGACATCCATTTTTTCCCCCCAGTAGACCAAAATAAACTAAATTCTGTGATGCAGTAACTTTCCATGCAAAAATGTATCTCTTTTATGATAGCATGCAACCTTCAAGTAATCTATTCAGTATTCAAATACAGAATACTACATGAGTAGCCATTAGATACCATTATCTTACGAATTGGATAACGAGAGTAAGTGAGATGGATATAATATTCTTAAACAAGTTGTAAGATAAACTATCTAAGGACATCAATATAGTATTCTACTTCTTATATATCATCAAAAACAAGGTTTAAAATAAATTTAAATGTCTTTTCCAACTAAAACGTATTTATGGCACTTGTGTTTGTCCTTGTGCATCATAGAGCAATCAGGTTAACTTATACATTCCAGAGCAATCAATTTCAACCAAGCTTATTTTAGCCTAGTTGTGGAGCATTGGATGTGATAATAAACGTTATCACTGGTTCCATCCTATAACCAAAACACTTCTTGCGAGTGTTCAACTGCCTGAGCGAGATCTCGCCCCTAACAATTACAAAAAATATGACCAGTACATAAAAACCAGCTGCTCTTACTACTTTGGTTCAGTGGTGTAGCGAGGGGAGGGGGACCACAGGGGCAATGCCCCGCCCCCCCCCCCCCACACCATCAAACTTTTTTTCTCTTTTTTTTTTAACTATGAAATTTTATAAATACATACATAGTGTGGGTTGCCCCCCCCCCAAAAAAAAAAAAAATAGTGGGTTCCCCTCCCCCAATATAAAATCCTAGTTATGCCAGTGCTAAATTATTTTTCATGTTTCTGTAACATAACACTAACATGTGAAGCTTATTATATAATAGGGTATCTCGTCCGTCCCCTCCCCCCCCCTCCCCAAAAAAAAGAAGTCCATAAATTAAATGTAAGTTTTTAAGTGCTGTAAAGACGCAATTTAATATTTTATACATGTGTAAATGAACCAAGTGAAAAAACATGAGTGAAACAGTTCTGTATACATACATGTGAGTCAGTGTGTGTGTGTGTGTGTGTGTGTGTGTGTATGCAGCCAGCCAGAAATATGCAACTATAATAAACATGGTTTGTTATGATATATATTCTCCTTCAGTCAGCAGATCACCCACATACACACATACATATAGACGTACAGTAAATCAACAATCTTAAAACAGCTACATAAAACTAAGTGTGTATTTAGTTTACACTTTATACAAGTAGCAGAACAGGTTAGTGTGTTTTTACAGACTTGCATCATAGGTGGTCTGGTATTAACACAGTGTTGGTAGCCAATAGCATACTGTAGATAAACTCTTTACATTAATAAACAACGTTGTTACACTTAAATAATTAAACCCTAAGTCACTTCAGAAAGAGCAGGACTACTTTGCACACTGTAGATTTATTAGTATAATGAGTCATCCATTTTGTTTCTCACTGTGATGCAGGTGCTAGTTCAAAAGAATGGCCTTGTTTAAAACAACATCCATATACATATTTTAGCTCAGTGGATATTAGGAGAGGAAAGGAATATTTGTTTAATAACAACTCAGCACATTTTAAACTAAAATTAAACTATTTAGTTATAAGGACCTTTGGTCAAAAGAGGAATTTTGAGAAGAAATCCACTGCTCACTTATAGGCTGTTCCTACCAAAAAAGCAGCAAGAGATATTTTAGATGAACTTTCCCACAGGACAGGGCATACCAAGACCCTTTGATGTACCAGTCATAAGGTGCTGGTGGAATGCGGGGGGAGGGGGGGGGGAGAGAAAAGTCAATTAAGGTTAAGACAAATATTCTGCCACTCAGCTACATCTTTCCACTCTACACCTTGCCACTCAGCTACATCTTTCTACTCTACACCTTGCCACTCAGCTACATCTTTCCACTCAGCTACATCTTTCTACTCTACACCTTGCCACTCAGCTACATCTTTCCACTCAGCTACATCTTTCCACTCTACACCTTGCCACTCAGCTACATCTTTCCACTCTATACCTTGCCACTCAGCTACATCTTTCCACTACACCTTGCCACTCAGCTACATCTTTCCACTCTACACCTTGCCACTCAGCTACATCTTTCCACTCTACACCTTGCCACTCAGCTACATCTTTCCACTACACCTTGCCACTCAGCTACATCTTTCCACTACACCTTGCCACTCAGCTACATCTTTCCACTCTATACCTTGCCACTCAGCTACATCTTTCCACTACACCTTGCCACTCAGCTACATCTTTCCACTCTACACCTTGCCACTCAGCTACATCTTTCCACTACACCTTGCCACTCAGCTACATCTTTCCACTACACCTTGCCACTCAGCTACATCTTTCCACTACACCTTGCCACTCAGCTACATCTTTCCACTACACCTTGCCACTCAGCTACATCTTTCCACTACACCTTGCCACTCAGCTACATCTTTCCACTACACCTTGCCACTCAGCTACATCTTTCCACTCAGCTACATCTTTCCACTACACCTTGCCACTCAGCTACATCTTTCCACTACACCTTGCCACTCAGCTACATCTTTCCACTACACCTTGCCACTCAGCTACATCTTTCCACTACACCTTGCCACTCAGCTACATCTTTCCACTCAGCTACATCTTTCCACTACACCTTGCCACTCAGCTACATCTTTCCACTACACCATGCCACTCAGCTACATCTTTCCACTACACCTTGCCACTCAGCTACATCTTTCCACTACACCTTGCCACTCAGCTACATCTTTCCACTACACCTTGCCACTCAGCTACATCTTTCCACTTGCCACTCAGCTACATCTTTCCACTCAGCTACATCTTGCCACTCAGCTACATCTTTCCACTATACCTTGCCACTCAGCTACATCTTTCCACTACACCTTGCCACTCAGCTACATCTTTCCACTCTACACCTTGCCACTCAGCTACATCTTTCCACTACACCTTGCCACTCAGCTACATCTTTCCACTACACCTTGCCACTCAGCTACATCTTTCCATCTTTCCACTACACCTTGCCACTCAGCTACATCTTTCCACTACGCCTTGCCACTCAGCTACATCTTTCCACTCTACACCTTGCCACTCAGCTACATCTTTCCACTACGCCTTGCCACTCAGCTACATCTTTCCACTACACCTTGCCACTCAGCTACATCTTTCCACTACACCTTGCCACTCAGCTACATCTTTCCACTCTACACCTTGCCACTCAGCTACATCTTTCCACTACACCTTGCCACTCAGCTACATCTTTCCACTACGCCTTGCCACTCAGCTACATCTTTCCACTCTACACCTTGCCACTCAGCTACATCTTTCCACTACGCCTTGCCACTCAGCTACATCTTTCCACTACACCTTGCCACTCAGCTACATCTTTCCACTACACCTTGCCACTCAGCTACATCTTTCCACTACACCTTGCCACTCAGCTACATCTTTCCACTCTACACCTTGCCACTCAGCTACATCTTTCCACTACACCTTGCCACTCAGCTACATCTTTCCACTACACCTTGCCACTCAGCTACATCTTTCCACTACGCCTTGCCACTCAGCTACATCTTTCCACTACGCCTTGCCACTCAGCTACATCTTTCCACTACGCCTTGCCACTCAGCTACATCTTTCCACTCAGCTACATCTTTCCACTCAGCTACATCTTGCCACTCAGCTACATCTTTCCACTCAGCTACATCTTTCCACTACACCTTGCCACTCAGCTACATCTTTCCACTACACCTTGCCACTCAGCTACATCTTTCCACTCAGCTACATCTTTCCACTACACCTTGCCACTCAGCTACATCTTTCCACTACACCTTGCCACTCAGCTACATCTTTCCACTTGCCACTACACCTTGCCACTCAGCTACATCTTTCCACTACGCCTTGCCACTCAGCTACATCTTTCCACTCTACACCTTGCCACTCAGCTACATCTTTCCACTACTTGCCACTTGCTACACTCAGCTCAGCTACATCTTTCCACTACACCTTGCCACTCAGCTACATCTTTCCACTCTACACCTTGCCACTCAGCTACATCTTTCCACTCTACACCTTGCCACTCAGCTACATCTTTCCACTACACCTTGCCACTCAGCTACATCTTTCCACTACACCTTGCCACTCAGCTACATCTTTCCACTCTACACCTTGCCACTCAGCTACATCTTTCCACTACACCTTGCCACTCAGCTACATCTTTCCACTCTACACCTTGCCACTCAGCTACATCTTTCCACTCTACACCTTGCCACTCAGCTACATCTTTCCACTATACCTTGCCACTCAGCTACATCTTTCCACTACACCTTGCCACTCAGCTACATCTTTCCACTACACCTTGCCACTCAGCTACATCTTTCCACTACACCTTGCCACTCAGCTACATCTTTCCACTACACCTTGCCACTCAGCTACATCTTTCCACTCAGCTACATCTTTCCACTACACCTTGCCACTCAGCTACATCTTTCCACTCTACACCTTGCCACTCAGCTACATCTTTCCACTACACCTTGCCACTCAGCTACATCTTTCCACTCTACACCTTGCCACTCAGCTACATCTTTCCACTACGCCTTGCCACTCAGCTACATCTTTCCACTACACCTTGCCACTCAGCTACATCTTTCCACTCTACACCTTGCCACTCAGCTACATCTTTCCACTCTACACCTTGCCACTCAGCTACATCTTTCCACTCTATACCTTGCCACTCAGCTACATCTTTCCACTCTACACCTTGCCACTCAGCTACATCTTTCCACTACGCCTTGCCACTCAGCTACATCTTTCCACTCTACACCTTGCCACTCAGCTACATCTTTCCACTACACCTTGCCACTCAGCTACATCTTTCCACTACACCTTGCCACTCAGCTACATCTTTCCACTCTACACCTTGCCACTCAGCTACATCTTTCCACTCTACACCTTGCCACTCAGCTACATCTTTCCACTACACCTTGCCACTCAGCTACATCTTGTAACTCAGCTACACCTTGCCACTCAGCTACACCTTGCCACTCAGCTACGTGTTGCCACTCAAGTATGTTTTGCCACTCAAGTATGTTTTGCCACTCATCTACATCTTACCACTCAACTATGTGTTGCCACTAAACTACATATTGCCACTCAGCTACGTCTTGCCACTCAACTACATCTTGCCACTCAGCTATATCTTGCCCCTGGCTATTAGGACTCCATATTGTTATAGAAGCAGAGTTTAAAATGTCATTAATGGATTAACCAAAAAACCCTCATATTTTACTTCTTGCTTTCATTCTTTTATATTTACAATGTAAACAATTTTTTTTTCAAATTAAGTAATTTCCCAACCAAAATGTTCCTGGTAACTAGATCTACCATTTATTTTTTTATTAATATATTATAGCAAACAGAACACATTGAAGTAAATAACTGAAATGTTATTCTATTTGTTACATAAATTAAAGACTATATTATCTGAAAAAGGTTTTAGGCAATTCTACTAATACAGCTGCCATGAAAAAAACATTGCTGAAAATTTGAAGATCTGCCAGAACTGCACAGCTGGAAAACACCATCATTTAGTGATGTCTTTATTGGTCTCCACCGTGAAACACTTCAATCAAATTCCTTTTATCTTGTCACTTAACATCTCAGATTATCATGTTTATTGACTTGTCAGAGCAAGCAATGCTAAAGAATTTATTTTCTTTAATTTACTTTACAACTCTGGATCAGTTTAAGCCTGGCTACAGATACCAATACCCAAACAGGGGAGACAATTGTATTTCTGTTGAATTTGTCAATAAACACGGCAGTTTAACTGTATATATCTAAGAGTAATAAAACATGTCTTGCATGTAATCTTAATCCAACAAATCACTAAATATTCAATTTAGCTCTGCCTAGAAGTAATCACTAGCAACCTCATTAAGGCAATTACATCAAATAATGTTGTTATTTGAACATAAAATCCAATAAAATTACATGATAAATAGGGCTATGTTCTGCTGCAGTTTCTGAAATGTGTTCTTAAACTATTGCATACAGTGCCAGTATCAAGCAGCTGCAGACAGGGAACATTTTGTGTACTGTTGGCTTTTTTAACCTTTAGACTACTGGATCAATTTATATATAATTTTAACTCACATAAATTCACTTAAATGTTTTATAAATACATAAAATAAAGATCATGTTTGAATCGGTAAGTATTATTTTCGTGGATTTTTCTAATTTTTATATTTATATCAGTTAATGTTCATTAAAATTAGGCAAATTTTTTTTAAAGTTGTTTACTTTCGGGCATTTGTGGCCAGCTGTCCAGTATTCCCAAAATAACAGTGGGTTTTTTTAACAGAAATTAAAAAAATTAAAAAATTAAAAAATGAACTACCAATCATATCCCAATATTTGGTGATTTTCGTTGTCAGTAAAACAATCAAATTTATTATCAAATTAGCTGACACATCTGTTTTCGGTGAGTGTCGTGTGCAAAATGGCGGTAAATATGAATTGGGGAATGCACTGTATACAGTGTACAGTATGTCGACTGGCGAGATATCTCACCTGCAGTAGTCAGAAGGTAAAGAATATTGTTGATCACTCCAGTGAAGTTATTGTTAAAACAAAAGTGCACAAATGATTTTTGGTGAAATTTTAATGCATTTTTATCTATGTATGGGGTATTTCAAACTCTCGACTGTAAAACATTTTTATCAATAACAGTATTTTTTTAATATCTCATATTGATTTACTCACCTTGCATTACTATCTGTGCAAAAATGAAAAAAGAGTAATGACTTTTAGATACCTTTTGTATGCAATTGTAAAGTAAAAAGTAACTAAATGTTTAGAAAGGTAACTTTTTATCTTTAAATTCCAATACATATAAAACTCTGTTTTAATACTGAATATATAGGTACTTGTGTGTCTGCTGGATTTTATTTTAAGCAATACAACTAATTTTCTCATTGCATTATAGAAAAGGTTAACATTTATATGGTTAATGGATAAAAAGCATGAATGATTTGACTAGACACAGGAAAAAAAGAAACGTCATAGTGATTCATACACCTATTCATTTTATGGCTCGTGGATCAAAATTTGGTACAGTGACCTATGATTTTATTGTTTTTACATTACAGTAATATAAGGATATCTTTATAATATGCGAAAATCTCATGAATGTGTAATGAATTAAATTTTGATCGAAAGTAAGATCTCCCCCCCCCCCCCTTAATTGGCTCAACTGAACTAATTTTCAAGGCCATTCATTAAAGATGTTTGCTGTAGCCATTCATAGTTAGTAGCCATTTTATAATTAGCCTTTATTATTGTTCTAAAAATTAACATGAAAAAAAGCAACAGTGAGGGTTATTATTATGAATGAGTTGGATTTATAGCACACACAAAAGAGAGAGAGATTTTTAAAGTTGCCCTCAAAGGAAATTAACAGCAGCTTCATCCTGGAAATGATTTTGCAAAATAATATCATTTACATATAACAGGTAAAGTACACAAATAAATACCAAATATTCTGTTACAATTTGAGATATATGCAGATTTGTGTAACATCTGCAAGCATTGTATAATATTGTGTAGACTGTATACTGTTCTATCAAAACAAATTACATTATCCATATCGTTAATACACATGGTTACATAAATACTGCATTATTTTATGCAAACCAAACCTTATTAATGGGGTGGCCCAATTATCAGATGAATACTTTGCAACTGCCACATATTGGAAATATTCAAAGTAGAAATTAAAAAAACCATATATAGTTTTGTAAATTGCAAGAATGTGTTAAATACATAAACAGTGATGCATTATTGTTAAATCTGAATATCACATTATAGATCAGAATTGAACTTCATGTCACATCTGCAGCATGGGGGAAATAAAGATTGCTAAAGCATCAACATTTACACAAGCCCATTAATGCAGTCCCAGTGAAAAGGCTGGGAAAATGCTGTTCTCGTCTTGACAAAATGACCCAATACATGTCGATCGGGTCTCCGAAGCGCAAGCATTTTCAAATTAATCTTCCATGAGCTGGCAAAATCATTACAAACAAGGCCAGCAGCTTGATTAGCATTCTCTTATGAAAGAGCAAGAAAGCGGATGTTCAATTATTAAAATGCACATGGCACATTAGACACAAGTTGATGATGGTTAGCACGATAGAGCAAGTCCTATTATTAAATAACAAGCAACACCCAAGCAGACTGCAAGAAGCAATTTAACTTTAATTATTTCATATAGTATATTATATGCATCTGGCTGTAGGTATTTTGTGTTTTTAACTTTTATTTAAGGAGTTTAATTTGTTATATCATCATTTTAGCAGCAGGATATCATCAGAAAGTTTGGGATTTTAAAAAATATTAGTTTTGTTTATATACTGAAAAGGAAAACAACATACTGGGAATGGAAAGCAATGGAAAGGAAAGTAATGTTAGTTGTCTAACACAGGGCTCAAACTTACCGACGGCACTAACAGCAATTGCCAATGGATAAAAATCATTGCTGTCAGCTGAAGGGATTATGTTTGGTTTTTATATTTGCTGCAAAAGTTACTGGTTTAAAATTGATGTATTCAGGCTAAAAATGGCTGTTGGTGAGCATTTTGCCTATGGCAAAAGCATTTCAAAATAGCCGTAGCTAGGTAACAAATTCTTAAGATCGAGCCCCGTTAACATAACAGGCCATAGGATTTAAAATTTCATGGGAAACACTTTTTCGGTTCCATGACTTGTGCAGGGCATAATATACTAGCGGAAAAAAGTAACAGTGTAACTTGAAACATCATATAAAATTAACACGGCTCAATATTTTAGCCTGATGTTTTGCACAGTTGACCAGTGAACGCACCGCCACACAATCGCGGGGTCAATTCCGTATTGGCACGTGCCGTTTCGCTTCTTGGACATGGGTCTGTTTTTCAAGCTTTTTCCGCCCAACATTTTACTGCTCCAGCTTTTGTCGACATTGCTACTGTCGGGTCATTGTTTGGCAAACGGTGGAACAGAAAAGCAGGTTTTTTCGGTTGAAAGTGGTCGTAGAGCAATGCCCAGGCTAAATGTAAATGACCGCCTTCGCGCAATTGGTATGATCCAGGCTGAAATGCTCCATTGCGCTGTTGCTACGCAATTTTGTGTCAACATAAACACTATTCAGGCTTTGTCGAGACATTTTCAACAATTTGGTAATGTCAGAGACCGACCACGTTTCCACGCGTGACGTCACGACAGCAGGACAATCATATCCGACTCGTGCACCTCAGGAATCACTTCCAAACGGAAAGTCTGACAGCGCGGACCATTCCTGGATTGCGTGCCATCAGCCCCAGAACTGTACGGAATCGATTACGTGAACGGCGTATTTGTCCGCGACGTCCGGCTGTCCGTTCAGTTTTGCTAAGACGCCATCGTGTAGCGCGTCTGGCTTGGTGTAGAAGACACTTGCGTTTTAATCACCGAGACTGGGCGGGTATTCTGTTTACGGACGAGTCCAGGTTTCACTTAGACGGCAGCGACGGCCTTTCAAAGAGTCTATCGTCGTGTTGGAGAACGTTTTAGTGACGCCTGTATTGTGGAGCGACGTGCTTTTGGCGGAGGCAGTGTCATGGTTTGGAGTGGTATCACGTCAACTGGACGAACACCTATTGTGGTCACCGATGGCAATTTGAACGCCGTAGGCTACCGTGACGACATTATCCAGGCTCACGTCATCCCATTTGTGCAAGGACAGCAACGCCACATCACGCTTCAGCAAGACAACGCTAGACTCACGTCGCCCGGGTGGTAAGGGATTTCTAGCTCAGCAGAATACCGATGTGTTGCAGTGGCCTGCAGTCTCACCCGATCTTGCACCAATCGAGAACGTCTGGGATGAGATGCAACGTCGTGTACGTGCGCTGCCTAACCAGCCGGTGACGTTGGCAGCGCTGGGTCAGACGTTAGTCCAGATCTGGAACGGCATTCCCCAGGCATTCTTCAACAATTTGGTAGGCTCTATGAGGCGACGGTACCAGGCCTGCATCGACGCAAACCGTGGCCATACGCGCTATTAACTTTGTGAACTGGTTTTTACCCCCGTGTCTTTCATCCCCAATACCAATGAAATGACGGATGCTGTGACATTTTAAATGAATTGAAGTTTTGCAGATTTGCCTATTAACCATGCTATCTGATCGTTTCATCGTTTTATGTCTTGAAATTATGTTTTTATCAACATGATAACCATACACAGTTACTTTTTTCCGCTAGTATATTTCACGAGAACAGTTGTTCTGTTCGTGTGTCGGTTATGAAAACTTTAAAATCACGAGAACCACCAATCGGTTACATGGTGAACAATTACATTCTAAAATTAAAAGTACCATATATCAATAATGAAAGTGAAAATCAGTTATGTTTTTGAACCATCAATGTAGCACAGAACCATAGTTCAAGAGTTTTAGGATTAGATAGGCCCAACTCATCGGTTACGAGAACTATATAAGTAAATATTGTCCCCTGCTTGTGATTATGGAAACCCATCAGAAACTGGTTTCAAGTTCTGTTATATAATCGTACTCAATATAATAATTATGGGAAACAAAATTTTGGATCAGTGATTTCATCGACATCATGGTTGACAAAGGGAGAGAATCTACTGCTGCCACATAGGCTACTTACTGATAACACAGCAAGGGATCTGTGCACTTTCAAACAGCCTTTGGTGTATCAGTCATGGTGCACTGTTTGGTACAGGGGAAAAAACGTCCATACAGGATGATTAACCCTGCAACCTATCACATCGTGACATTCGAAAACTGAGCTAAATCCCACCCAATCAAAATCCAGGGTGAAAAAGTTGTAACAATGGGTATTTTAGGAGGACCTGTAAACAATCTTGTTGTTTTATGATTGATCTCAAAGGCTGCTTTTAACATGTATAATAATATCTCTATGCAGAAGAAACTGGATATGATTTGGGTTGGACATGTGTTTAACCCATTACCATCTTCATCCACCTTTTCTGGCCATAGATGGTATAATGTCCATGTTCTCCCATCCTTGCATCAACTACTATCCTGCGACACAAGCACCTCAAGTAAACACTCAAACACTCAACCGACCAAGTTACCCCACCCCCACCCCCTGCCAACTTAAAAAATTTAGTATCCACCCTGGGGATTTAGAAAAAGGTCAACCTTGTTCTTGTTCTGAAATAGTAAATAGTATGTAGTATACAAATTTTATTTCGATAAAGAATAAATATCCCTCCATTTTCTGCTTAGAACTACTGATTTTACACTGTCATATTAAAAATTATTTTAAAGAATGCCTACAACAGTGCATTATTATTTATACTTTTCGTATTTCATCAGCAAACAGCCTGAGACCGGGGTCATTACTACATTATGCTTGAGGCATAAAAACGAAAACCAGCAGCAGCTGAAAGTACTATGGATGTGAGAATGAAGTAACACTTTACAGTAAACCACCAGACCGGCATAAAAGAAGACATAGAACTGGATAAATGGACGTTTTCATCCCAAAGACACTTCGAATCAAATATCACTGATTAATGGCAACTATTTTTACCCATAGCAGACAATTGGCATGGATTTTTCCTTAACTGCTTGACATTAGCATAGTTATCAACAACTGCTCCAGGCCTTTCAATAAATCTTTCTACGCATGGTAATTTCATGTAAATGGGGGAAATTGGTATTTCTCCTCTTCTTTCTGTCCAGCTCTTTATAATGTCAGACATGATCTTTATCTAATCATTTATTTCCAAATCACCTTTACAGGCTACTTTGCTTAAATATTTTATACTGTATAAAACCTATTTAGAAACCCCTTTATACAAAGATATGATAATAAATTGCACATTTTATTTACCTGGTTCATGATATTTTGCTATAATCTTATTATAAAGAATCACCATTAAAATATTTTTTATATATTTTACAATCATCCATGAATTTCACATTACAATGCAACATTGCATTTAAAGAGATGCATTAGCAAATCACGATAAGAGTTAACATGACCTCCTAGCTATTCTGGAATAAAATTATTATGCAGGACAAACTAAAATATTAAATGAGGATCCAGTTTAAGCTGGTGTTTAGTAAATGGCATTGTGGTTGGTGAAGAAATATTAAACTTTAAGCATCATTATTTTACGTCTGCTATTACAAAATTGATTTACAACCTGACAATTTTTCTATGATCACACTGTGTGTACATTTTAATGCTAATTACTCCACTGTCCATTATTTAATATGAAATTATTTCATCAGCTTCTATTCACCATCTGCTATACTTGCCATGGGCTGAATCTCAAGTGCATTGCTTTCATCATTCAAGTATTACTGTAATCAGTTCTGATAGCTGTAGTCCTTTTTAATTTGGATAGCTCTTTGATCAATTTTCACCGATTTCAGTCACAATTTGAATTGTTCAAGATGCAACATTCCATTGTTCCATTTGCACAATTCACATATTGATACATAGTTAGGTTTGTTTTGTTTAATACCACCATTAGAGCACATTAATTTATTAATCATCGTCCACTGGATGTCAAACATTTGTTAATTCTGACAAGAGTTTTAGTGGAAACCAGCTACAGTTTTTCGTTAATTGCAAGGGATCTTTTATATACACTTTCCGACAGTAGGGACATCCTTTGTTGCACCAGTTGCAGAGCACTGGTTCAAGCAGGGAAATACTGAGAAGTCAATATGAAGTGAGCGTGGAGCTGTGAGGCATGAAAGCCAAGACTTGTGTAGCTATTTCTACTTGCAAAGCCACACCGCTCCATGGATTGGGACAAGCCGCACAGCAGGTGTTCCGTTCTCAACAATCAATGCACCGAGGGCAACAGTGTGAATACACACAAGAGTAGGCTCTTTACAAAAGTATATACTGATCATGTCGCAGTTAACAAAGCCGACAATAACAACTTTATTCCACTGTGTATTTCTTTTTATAGTCTCTACAATACGTAAAGGTTATAATGCTGGGGAAGGTACGAAGTTGTTTATCAGATTTAAGAGAAAGAAAGAAAGAGTAAATGTTATACTAGCCTTATACCATAATGCTCTACGACTAACCAGACTATGTGGGCTAATTAACCTAAGGTAGCTCAGCTGACATTGTGCATGCAGTCAACATAAAAGGTTTTCCATCATGGCTAAGTCACAGGTGCCTGTGCCATATGAGGCCAGCCATATTTGCTGACAAATAATCCAGTACAATGTCAATGTTTAGTTGCACTCCATAAATGTTAGAAAGTCAAACTTTCTTTCTGAGAAAGACAGCACAACAGCACATGGGAGATACACAATTCCATTGCTTTAAACATTTTCAAAGGTTATTCTTTTCAATTATAAATGTTTATAGATATGACATCAACCTAGCTAGAATAAATCTAAATTCAGGATAAAAAAAATGAGAAACCAATTCTACAAATTTACCTTACTAAAAAAAAAAAAAAAATTAATGGTAAAGTTTGTTTTGTTTAGTGACACCACTAGAGCGCATTGATTTATTAATCATCGGCTATTGGATGTCAAACATTTGTTAATTTTGACATATACTCTTAGAGAAGAAACCCATTATATTTTTCCATTAGGAGCAAGGGATCTTTTATATGCACCATCCCACAGACAGGATAGCACATACCACAGCCTTTGATATACCAATCGTGGTGCACTAGCTGGAACGAGAAATAGCCCAATGGGCCCACCGACAGGGATCGATCCCAGACCAACAGCACATCAGGTGGATGCTTTACCACTAAGCTATGTTTCGCATCCCCCCCCCCCCCCCCCATCCCTGTCACATTAAATCCACCTGATGTTCAAAGTGTCCATCATAGTACTGCTTTAATACCAGTATTCCTTTTCTATGATGTGATATCAAAACAAACATAAAATATTGTCATTTTAAGATGTTTGCCATGATATCCTGATATTATCTTTTTACCATCTTTACCATCACATAAATGACATTTACAGTTAAAATGACTGCTCTTTTCGCATTATTTTGAAAAGACACTGACAATTACATATTCTGAAGTGTCTAACACGGATTAAGATTGTCAGAAATACAGCAAAAGAAGTCACTTGTTTCGTATTATGAAAGAAACAGGTTATAAACCAGAGTGACTTTTTCCTTGTCTTTCTACCTCAGTTTAACACCCACAGTAGCTACAAAGTAATTGTGTATAAATATCAAGTGGGGATGTCTGGTTTTACTGACAATCATCTTGTTTATGCTTATTAATGAATATGAACAAAGTGACATATTTTAAATAAAAATAAGGTTATTTTTTATTAAAAACATGTCACTTTTGTTCATATTCATGTTCTATCAGTGCACAATGACAATGGATTTTTAACTAATTGGAAAGCTAAAACATTTATGAAAGATAAAAGTTAAGGTTTGTTTTGTTTAACACCACCACTAGAGCGTATTGATTTATTAATCAATGGCTACTGCGTGTCAAACATTTAGTCATTTTTAACACATTGTCTTAAAGGAAACCCTCAACATTTTTTTTTCCATAAACAGAATGGGATCTTTTATATATATACATTACCAGATAGGACAGCACATACCATGGCCTGTGGGACTGGAAAAAAAACGATCAGAGAACGTGTCCACTAAGGTGGTTCAAACCTTTGATGCAAGCCCCACAGGTAAGTGCTATTGACTTAGCTTGATCCCGCCTCCGAGAACGTTAATTATAGAACAATGACCCAATTTTTTACCAGATAATTGGGAATAATATTGAGAGGATTATAATGGTTGAAAGGAATTCTGTTATGAAATATATTTGTAATGGATGATAGTAAACAGAGGAAATTAACACATAAGGGCAATTGAAAGGTAAGTTGACAGTACAAGTGTTGCATTTAAATGAAAGCAGAAGGCGTCTATATACAAAGCATTGCAAAAAAAAAAGTCTGGGGGAAAAAACTAATTTTTATATCTCCGAAGTTCAAGGGTCAAACCTGATCTATAACGGAACATGATAAAGCTATACACAAAATTTCACCTCAATATCTCAAAGCATTGTGAGAAAAAAACATCTGAAAAAAACTTTATGTGGGAGAGATGGACAAACAGACAGACAGAAGGATGGAGATGAAACTTATAGTGAGTGCCCTCCGGTTGGACCGGTAGGGGACTAATAACTGTAACAGGTTATTCTTTTGTAAATGTTTGCATTACAACAGGGCAGTTAAAAACAAAGTCATAATGTTGTGTAGAGTACATCGTAAAGTGGCAAACCACAAATGATTTATTGCAGAAATGCAATTAAGATACTCACTACTCGTTAAAAAGAGCAATGTAAAATTCCCTGAGGCATTAGTAACAAGATTAAAACAATATTTCTGCTTAACTCAGTCTGCATGCAGAATGAACTGGAGTACGTACTTTTATTGTAATCTTCGTAATAATACACTGGTCAAATTACAAGGGAACATGCAATAAATCATCATTATAACAAGATGACACAGAGTATGATTTTAATCTAGCACTTGTACGTGTCAAATCAAACCGGGTTTCAGGAGCATGTGGTTATATTCTTCATCATTTGGATTAACAAGTTTTATTCTTCTTAACATTTTTAGGATTAAAGGGCCTTTCACAAAAACAATATTTTTACGAGTATACAAACCTATGCCGAAGTGAGGTAGTTGAAGTTTTTGTTTTGTTTAACAGTACCACTAGAGCACACTGATTAATTAATCATTGGCTATTGGATGTCAAGGATTTGGTCATTCTGACAAACAGTCCTCTGGGGGAGCCTGCTACATACAGAACATACCATCGCCTTTGATACACCATTCATGAGGCACTATTAGGGACAGGAAAACCTCTGAGGGTTTGCCAAGGTGGTTTTATCCTGTTAACATTAGTAATTAACAAGACTAATTTACAATGCTTATAATCATTCTTATCAAGACTAATGTATAGGATAATCGTTATCAAGACTAAAACACATGTACGATTCTTATTGGTTATTAATAAAGCACACTTAGTTTTTGTGCATTATTACAATGAGCGAGTGTGTTGGCGTGTGGCGTGTGGTGTGTGTGTGTGTGTGTGTGTGTGTGTGTGTGTGTGTGTGTGTGTGTGTGTGTGTGTGTGTGTGTGTGTGTGTGTGTGGGAAGAAAGGCTTTTATACAGACAGAAACATCTGAGTGGATTCAAAGGACTCTTCGACATCAGATTAGATCATCAGATATTGCTTACGAAACAGGTGATAAAGTGTACTACAAACATGATAATAAGTGGAAAGGTCCTGGTGATGTTCTTAGCCAAGATGGCAAGGTTGTGTTTGTTAGACACAGAATTATATACTGAGGGTTCATCCATGTAGGCTTGTAAAAACTGGAGGTGAATTTCTTCAGTGTCTTCCGACTGTAGAGATCCTATGTCCCAAAAAGACCTCAATGTGAAAAAAATTGAGGGGGTGTGATTAAATGCTTCTCCAACAGATTATGGGGGACCATTAAGATATCACCATACTGATACCATATATATATTCTAAGGGGATTTAAAAATTACTCTCAGGGGAGTGATGGGGAGCGAGTGATAGCACACCCAACACCCCCCCCCCCCCCCCCCCCCCCAAATGGCAAGGTCTACCCAAGCATCTCAGGCAAGTGCTCTACCATGCCTGGGAGGGAGTTAATGTCATTGTGTACTTTTAAGACAAAACAAATGTTGATAAAAATATAATTTGTACTCGTCAGTATTTATATGCATCTATTTTAACTAATCTGCAGTTTGAGGATGATGCTGTTAACCATGTTAAGATTCTTAAATGTGGAGGCAGTCATATATTTGAGAAGCCACTAAATCAGCTGTAGGTAGACTGTCTTGTATGCGGCCTGACAGCTCAGTGAGGGAAGCTTCATGTCCCTGCCTGCCCAAGCTGTTATCACAGTCACAGGGTAAACAAACAGAGGATGTGTCAGGTGAATGGAAACCCACTACACATGTCAACTTGCCAATAAAAATCACATATTTAACTGACAAAACACACTAAACATATCTTGTTGAATGTGACATTTCTTTTCATAAATAAAAAGACAAGATTTACATACAGGGTCACCAGTGAGACCCTTCAGGACTCAGGTCCCTTCAGGACTCGGTTAGGTCCCTTCAGGACTCAGGTCCATTCAGGATTTTGTTAGGTCCCTTCAGGACTCTGAAACAAGGTCCCTTCAGGATTTTGTATAAGGCCCAACATGAATTTACTTGATGCTTCAATCATTCCCCCCATATTCTCGAGTATTTCAGGAAGGTTGGATTATGCTTCATTCCTTATGCCTTTTAACTCTGGAAAGGGATGGGATCTACTCATTCAATAGAGTGCCCCACCTCAACAGACCCATTGTTTTTTTGGCCCCATCCTAACAAGTGCCCATTGACTGGTATGTGCATATTAAAACAATCTTGCTTCTAATGGACAGGAGATCTGGCGCAAATTAGAACCTGTGACCAGGATGGACGTGTCTGAACAGTCAGTGGATGTGGGCACATTAATAGTTTTCCTTCCTTCCAATGGAAAAATGTTGAGGATTTCATGTGTGTACTATAAGTCAGAATTATCAAACGTTTGACATCCAACAGCTGATGATTAATAAATCAATGTGCTCTAGTGGTGTCATTAAACAAACTTTTTAATTTAACTTTGAATGACTCAAAACTATTTTTAGATATCAGGGTCATTGTTGACTTTTTAACATTTTTATTTTTTATTTTATATATTTATTTAAGGACAAAAATTAGTCAGTTGTACAGAATAGCTCTAGTGTCGCTGCTATAAAATACTGCATAACACAGGTATCCGACTAATACTGGTTATAAATTGCTGTATATTCTTGTTTCAAGCAAGCTGTTCTGAGACACATCTCAGCTATCTCAAATCAGTGTAATGTTCATACAGATTCCCATTAAGTTAAGCATTTTCTATCAGCTGAAGCCGTTAATGAGATGCTTGGTGTCAACGAGACTTAAACCAAACAGCATCACTATCTCAACAGATATGGACAATAAGACATTACTAATCGAATCAAATCCAATTTGTGCATAAACAACAACAACAACAATAATAAGAATCCCATGAAATTAAATGGCTCGCCTATCTTAAACTTATTCTGTGTCATCAATACTTGCAATCAGAAATGTTCATCTCAATGAATGTTTTTAAAAATTAGAAGAATAATTAATTTAAAATATGTTGCAATGAAATTACATGACATTCGTTGCAATGAAATTATATGACATTCAATTTCAAATGTTTCATAGTATTAGCCCATTAATAAAAAAGTTTTGGGCTGTAAGCTGACTATTTTCGTAGCAGGTTTGTCAGTGTGTTAATTTGTTTTCTTTCACAAATATTATATTAAAAAGAAGTAAAAATAAACTAGAAAAAATAATAATTTACAAATGCAAAAAGAAACAAGTATGGGTGATGTGCTTTCCTGTCTGTGGGAAAGTGCATATAAAGATTCCTTGCTGCATTAGGAAAATATAGCAGGTTTCCTCTGATGACTATGAATCATAATTACCAAATATTGGACATCCAATAGCCAATGATTAATTAATCAATATGCTCTAGTGGTGTCATTAAACATAACAAACAAATTGTTCATGATTTAGTTAGATAACACAGAACGATATATACTCTTCAAAAAAAGAAATGCAAAAGGGTACAAATGGGTTATAACTCCGATTTTATGTTTCCTACCGGTTCATGCTTTGTGAATATAAGGTCATTGCATGTCCCAAACACATTCCCACGGTTACATTCGATAAAACACAGCTACTGTACAATAAAGTTCCAAAATGTGAATATTCGCAGGCAGGCAGTTGTCAACACACGCGGAGGCCACACCCGGTATTGACTCCAGATGACCTTGACCTTGGTGGTGTGTCCTATCACTTACTCACAATGGACTAGAGTGAATTGTGAACAATCCTGCAACATTTGGTAATTATCGGACTCACCATTCAATAATTAAATCAATTCTCCAAATGTTACGACAATGTGGTTTTGCGTTTCTTCTTTTGAAGAGTATATTTTATAGGGTTGATCTCATCTAATGGCTGTAATGACTGGTCACACACTTTATTTCCAATCAAAGTCATATGGACAAAGTTTAGATTACAAAAACCATGGCCCATCATCACCCTTGTTTCACACAAGACTTAACTAAGCAACGATTGTATGTACCTTACCTAGCAGACACTAGTGAATCTGTATACACACGATTAATGTAATAATGACATGAGACAACGACAAAGCCTTGTTCTGACAGATCAGAGTCCATTCGCTTTGAGAAATGCTAACAAAAGCATTTTTGACAGAAACAGAGAGATAAAGTAGAGCACACATGTCAAGACCACATCAATAATTCCGCAATGAGCATGCTAATCGATTGCAGGAGAAGGCAAGAAATATGGGTGTGGGAAAGGTGCCAGTCCTGCCAATATGAAGACCATTTGTAATTGGCAGCCAAGTCCATGCCATAGATTTAACATTCTAAAGGAAATGTAGTAGAACAAGGGGGTTACGAGTTAATGAAGATAATTTATTGTGCTTATTTCCAATTAAGTTTCAAGCAGGCTGTCCTTGGGCACACAACTTGGCTGATTGGGTTCCTTACAGGATAGAGGTTATTGGTTAAGTGTTAAAGTGGAATTTATTTCCACCACAGAGGCTATTAGATCATACAACAGTTACTGTAGACCTTGCAGTTTACTGGGAGCGATCACTCTCACTCCCCATCACTCCCCTTAAGACTAGTTCCAGGAAAGTAATTTTTAGCTCCCCTTATCATGTGAATTTATATATTATCAAATATTGTAATATGTCAAATGACTCCCCATTATCTAGTTAGGGAAGTAATATTTTATTTAACGATGCACTCAACACATTTTATTTATGATTATATGGCAAAGTTAGGGAAGCAAATAATCACTCCTTTAAAAAAAAAAATCACAGCAACTGGCAACAAGACTTTTTTTCTTTTTCTCAGACACAAGTGAGCACATACCCTAACTTTTGATATGGATAAAACTTATTTTTCACAACATGGACTACTGAATACTGCTAATTAACAGCAACCAATCTGTTTTTGTACACATTCTCATAACATAGTGTGCTAGGCTGTTATAAATGATCCTAGTACTGGCTTTATTTAACTCAGAGCAGGCTTTCTTTTCCATTCCCCCTATATACAATCTGAGGAGTGCATCCCTGTTTGAACAAAGCACTCCTCCCCTTTAACTGTAATATTTTGGGGAGATAAATTTCCCCCACTCCCTATTTAAAGTCCTGAATATTTCATGCTTTGAGTTTTCAAAAAACTAGAAGTCTGCAGCCTGATTTTAATGGCTCAATGGGGAGGTGCAAGGCCATTACACGAACATCTTCTCATTAGCCATTAACAACTGACAGACAGCTAAATAAGCCAGGGTGGCATGTTTAAACTTTAAGTGATAATAAAAATGAAAATAACTAAAATGTGTAGTGCTATCAGCCTAGGCTGAGATTTGAACCAAGTACCTGCTAAATACTGAATGACAAGAGCACTGCACCACCATGCTGTCTATGTTTAGAGATTTTAAGTCTCTTGGTGTGGTTTGTCCCTGAAGGAGCTGAGGTTGTTGTTTCAAGCCAGGAGAAAACCACCTACTGTGATGCCAATGAATGCCAGACTCAATCCTGCACCACAAGTATGTTTGTGTCAGAGTTAAGGCTGCAGATTATTTACACAAATCAAGTGAGATAGATTCTTAAAAAGAGCACTATTTCAGTGCATTTAACACCAGGAAAATGTCTTTTTAACGTAAATGATTTTTTTCTTCTTCTTCTTTTTGAAATATGTAACTTTGAAGTTAATTTGACAATTGTTTTTTAATATTCACTTTATTTCTGTGGCTCTGTCAATAAGGTTCAAGCAACATTCAGTCACACCATAGCTATCAGAACTGTGCCAGATAGTGAATTACTTGTTAGTTGTCACTGGTTAATGAAAAATATGTTGGTGTAGTGGCCTCACCCCTCACCATTGAGCAGTTAAATTGCCTCACCACTGAGCAGTTAAAACTAACTGTTTGCGGGAGTCTGATGGCTGAACCACCACATCACTGAGGCAGGAAACTCATTTTGATTTGTTTATAATTATTTTTGTGCTCATATCGGCTCAAGCACACTTTCCTGGGCACAAACCTCAGCTATCTGGACTGTCTGTTCAGGACAATGGGTTACTGGTTAATTTTAAATGGTTAGTGAGAGAGACATTTGCATTGTGGACTGTCCATTGAGTCATTATGGGTACTTTATTAAAGTGCCTATATCCAAATGAGGTCACTGGAAGCGGGAGGGAGGAGACAGCAGCAGTAATGATTTTTATATATTTCTACCTGCATTTATATCTGTCTGTGTGTGTGTGTGTGTGTGTGTGTGTGTGTGTGTGTGTGTGTGTGTGTGTGTGTCTCTCCACACACTTTTTGGCACCTTCCTATGCCCATGGAGGTTAAGGCATTAAACTCACTCTGGGTGGGAGCACTACTGGGATACAAACCCAGTACATACCAGCCTCAAGTACCATGACTTAACCACTACACCACAAAGGCCAGTGGGCCGTTAATTTAATCAACTTACATATACTACTCAAAAGAATTTAAGGGTCAGACGATATTTTCGACATTATTTTCTGAATGTCAATTATATTAGCTAGACCATAATGTCACGCATGGTATTGTTCCATTTTAAATCCACTGTCATTGACACTGTCGACTAGTTCTAATGGCGAAAACATGCTTACATTTGCACGTAAATTAGGGCGAAAGCGAAAGGTCTGCTAAGTGCCCATAACTTGCTTTTTTGACAAAGCGCTTCATTTGCATGCTTTGCACGTGTATTCCATGTTCCCAATGCTGAATTTCCGTATAATTGGAGCTTGCGTTCGTGTACGGTGCACACTCCAAATTCGACAATGGTACGACGTCAACTGACTATCGAAGATCAAAGAAGGGCTATTGCTTGGCTTCAGGATGGCAATACGCAAAGAAATGTTGCTCTGAGACTTGGTGTCAGTCAGAGAATCGTTGGCCGACTGTGGCAACGGTACCAAGCAACGAATTCTGTTCGAAATCATCCACGTTCGGGAAGACCCCGAAGCACTACAAATAGAGAGGACCGCTACATCACCAATATGGCTCTACGTCAATGCACAACCACTGCACGCCGATTACGTGACAATCTGCGGACTGCGACTGGAACTCGAGTGTCTGATCAAACCATACGCAATCGTCTGAGAGCCAATAATCTACGCTGCCGTCGCCAGGCTGTTCAACCATCACTCCTACCACGTCACAGAACGGCCAGACGTCACTGGTGCATGCTTCATCTGTGGTGGCAACGTGTTCAGTGGGGTCGAGTGATGTTCACTGATGAGTCCAGGTTTAGTCTCCAGTTCAACGACGGTCGGGTTCGTGTCTACAGACGTCCTGGGGAGCGCTTCGCTGACGTTAACGTTAGACAACGTCACCGGTTCGGTGGTGGCAGCGTCATGGTGTAGGGCGGCATCTCTATCCACCACAGGACCCCCCTCTATGTGGTGGATGGCAATCTGAATGGAATCCGCTATCTGAATGAGATTATCCGGCCGTTGGTTCTCCCAGGCCTTCAGCAGATTGGCGGCGGGGCAGTTCTGCAGGATGACAATGCCAGACCCCGCCGCGCCAGGGTGGTAACGGACTTTCTCAGACAACAAGGTATCGCCAGGATGGATTGGCCAGCATATTCGCCTGACTTGGCCCCAATAGAGAACGCCTGGGACAAATTAGGCAGGAGAGTTCGGGATAACCATGCCCCTCTGGCCAACCTTCATGATCTGGGTCAACTTCTTATGGCAGAGTGGCAGGCCATTCCCCAAGAGTTCTTCAGACGTCTGATCAACAGCATGAGGCAACGATGTGTCGAGTGTATTCGCGCCAGGGGTGGATTCACACACTATTAAACGATTGTTCGTATGTGTAAAATCCATGTTTGACAACCTTCAACTTTGACAGCATGTCATGTGACTTTCTTGTATACAGTGACGTTTATTTGTGGGTTTTTGTAAATATGGAACAATAAATTAAATTTTTGGTGTAGTTTACATCATCAATCTAATACTCTGAAACTTATTTGGTTATAAATTTTTGACCCTTAAATTCTTTTGAGTAGTATATATACCCTGAATAAATTAACCAAACAAACTGTCATTTAAAACTTATCCACAACAATTCTCAACAATCAATACAGCTCTAGTTAAAAATAAGTATCTACGTTTACGTAATATATCCATCTAAAGATAGCAGTACAAATGATACCAAGCAACCACCGTTACATTCAACATAATGAGAAAATTATGCTGGCCAATTTCCAAATGGTGTTAAGTCTGTGTTGAGAGTGCATCAAGGAGAACATGTTCAAAGATCACAAGATAAATTTGCAGATTACGGACCACAAGACACCAGCAGCCAGATCAGCTTATAGCCTGGCGAGATCGGCCTACACACTCTGTCTCTCTTCAAATAATAGCAACCTGGCGAGATCGGCCTACACACTCTGTCTCTCTTTAAATAATAGCAGCCTGGCGAGATCGGCCTACATGCTGTCTCTCTTCAAAACATGCTGTCTCTCTTCAAATAATAACAATCTGGCGAGATCGGCCTACACACTCTGTCTCTCTTCAAATAATAGCAGCCTGGCGAGATCGGCCTACACACTCTGTCTCTCTTCAAATAATAGCAATCTGGCGAGATCGACCTACGCACTCTGTCTCTCTTAAAATAATACCAGCACAGGCAGGAGCAGAAGAAACGAACATATCCAGTATGTGAAAATGGACAGGTGACCAATCAAAAGCAAGGATGCTTTAAGCCATGTTTCAATTATTTAACACTTAAAATCAAGCACTAGAAATAGATTTGAACTGCATGACATACGTATTTCAAAGATGCTTGGGGGAGAAAATTACCAGAAAAGAAATAGACTGAAAGTCACAACTATAGAGCTCGGTATATAGTTAGAGGTATACACTGAGGTATATTGATGAGGGAACACAATCTTAAATTACATACCAGAGCCAGCTAATTAAGACTTGATCAAATAATTGATCTGTTTTTCTCCAAAGAGCTAACAATAATCTCATGGACAGCTTAACTGCACTCAAATACACTGACTTACATGTTACAATGGAAACAAATATAAATGTTTGATAACACCTCAGCAGACTGTTTAGTCACTGTTAACCGGCCTTGGTGGTGGTGTGGTTTAGCCATCTGATTACAGGCTGGTAGGTACAGGGTTTGCAGCCTGGTACCAGCTCCAACCCATAGTGAGTTCTTAAGGGCTCAATGGGTAGATGTAAGGCCACTACACCCTCCTCTCTCACTAACCACTAATCACTAACCCACTGTCCTGGACAGACAGCTCAGATAGCCGAGGTGTGTGCCCAGGACAGTGTGCTTGAACCTTAATTGGATATAAGCACAGAAATAAGTTGAAATAAAATCACTGTGAAGTTGGTGAGAAATTAAGCTGATTGCTTTGCAGATTAAAGAATAATCTTACTGCTGCCACATGGCTACGATTTAAACAATATGAAGAGTAGTATATAAGCTGCTACATTTTTTTTTATCAGAGTGGACGAGGCATTTTATATAGTGGTGCAAAATATATATTTTTATATATGTATTTTAGTTGCATTCACATATACAGTGAAACCTCTCAAAACCAGACCCTCTGTAAACCGGAATTCCCTCAAAACTGGACCCTCTTTAAACTGGAATTCCCTCAAAACCAGACCCTCTGTAAACCGAAATTCCCTCAAAACTGGACCCTCTGTAAACCGAAATTCCCTCAAAACCAGACCCTCTGTAAACCGAAATTCCCTCAAAACTGGACCCTCTGTAAACCGAAATTCCCTCAAAACCAGACCCTCTGTAAACCTTAATTCCCTCAAAACCAGACCCTCTGTAAACCGAAATTCCCTCAAAACCAGACCCTCTGTAAACTGAAATTCCCTCAAAACTGGACGGCTTTCATGGTCCCTTTTTAAATATCTGTGCAGGAGAATCTCTGTAAACTGAATACCTCTTAATACTGGACATTTTACTTGGTCCCTAGCATGTCCGGTTTAGAGGAGTTTCCTGTACTGTACACATCTAGTAGTGTGATGTTTTTGTTATATGTTTTAAAAGTTAACTGGATTAGAATTGCTGATCTTCATTGTTACATGTATGATAATTATAATGATACACTCAAGCATGATGTCACTGTCATAATATTGTGTAGTTCACTTACCAGTGTTTTAATAAATTATATATGTATTATAATTACAATGATCCAACATTGTTAATTCAACAGACATTTGCAAGCAGTGTGACCCATTGTTTAAATACTGTTTATTTTTTTAAAACTGTAAGCAAAACAGCACATTAAATACAGGAACTAAAATAAAAGTGTTACACTGTGTCATTTGTTACACTGAATGTATGTTCTGCTACAAGTTTGTTTGATTTGTTTAATGACACCACTAGAGTATATTGATTAATTATTAATCATCGGCTATTCGATGTCAAACATTTGGTAATTATGACTTAGTCGGGCTATTTGAAGTCAAACATTTGGTAATTATGACTTAGTTGGGCTATTCGATGTCAAACATTTGGTAATTATGACTTAGTCGGGCTATTCGAAGTCAAACATTTGGTAATTATGACTTAGTCGGGCTATTCAATGTCAAACATTTGGTAATCATGACTTAGTCAGGCTATTCGATGTCAAACATTTGGTAATTATGACTCAGTCAACAGAGGAAACCCGCTACATTTTCCTAATGCAGCAAGGAATCTTTTATATGCACTTTCCCATAGAAAGGAAAGCACATACTACGGCCTTTGACTAGTTATGGTACATTGGTTGGAACGAGAAAAAAACAATGAGTTGAACAGATCCACTGACGTGATTCGATCAGGCAAGCACTCAACCGACTGAGCTAAATCCTTCCCCTGCTACAAATTATGAGTAAGGTCTGCTATATGTGACAGCATCAACTCTAAGAGTTAATATATCACCAGGCGACTATTGGAGAGGTGTAACATACAGACCTGTACACACCAGCCAGTGTTTCACAAATCATATTATCTGAGCCCATTTTATGTGTTATCCTGTTTGCAAAAAAATGCAAATAAAGATCCCTTAAAGCAAAATCTGTGGAAGCAATTTATGTGGTGGCAGTAAATTTCTTTTCAAAAACTAACTCATTAATCTGTCAGACATCCTGGGCAGCTGAAATGTATGTCGCCCAGGACAGCATGCTTGAACCTAACTGGGAACACTGGATTTATGATGCAATCACTGTTTGCATCGACCAAATATTGTAACTGTTTAAAGCAAATTCATAAATTGCTACTAGCAGAATCTCACTTGTCACGTGACCTGTCTAACTCAATATTCAATTACATGTCACGTGACCTGTCTAACTCAATATTCAATTACTTGTCACGTGACCTGTCTAACTCAATATTCAATCACTTGTCACGTGACCTGTCTAACTCAATATTCAATTACATGTCACGTGACCTGTCTAACTCAATATTCAATCACTTGTCACGTGACCTGTCTAACTCAATATTCAATCACTTGTCACGTGACCTGTCTAACTCAATATTCAATCACTTGTCACGTGACCTGTCTAACTCAATATTCAATCACTTGTCACGTGACCTGTCTAACTCAATATTCAATCACTTGTCACGTGACCTGTCTAACTCAATATTCAATCACTTGTCACGTGACCTGTCTAACTCAATATTCAATTACATGTCACGTGACCTGTCTAACTCAATATTCAATCACTTGTCACGTGACCTGTCTAACTCAATATTCAATCACTTGTCACGTGACCTGTCTAACTCAATATTCAATCACTTGTCACGTGACCTGTCTAACTCAATATTCAATCACTTGTCACGTGACCTGTCTAACTCAATATTCAATCACTTGTCACGTGACCTGTCTAACTCAATATTCAATCACTTGTCACGTGACCTGTCTAACCCAATATTCAATCACTTGTCACGTGACCTGTCTAACTCAATATTCAATTACATGTCACGTGACCTGTCTAACTCAATATTCAATCACTTGTCACGTGACCTGTCTAACTCAATATTCAATCACTTGTCACGTGACCTGTCTAACTCAATATTCAATCACTTGTCACGTGACCTGTCTAACTCAATATTCAATTACTTGTCACGTGACCTGTCTAACTCAATATTCAATCACTTGTCACGTGACCTGTCTAACTCAATATTCAATCACTTGTCACGTGACCTGTCTAACTCAATATTCAATTACTTGTCACGTGACCTGTCTAACTCAATATTCAATTACATGTTCTTCACATGATTAATTTCAATCAAAATAGTTTGTATTGTGGTGAGGGTAACAAAACTTACATATTTATTTACGAATTATGAATTATGAAAACAATTTTCACATGAAGTCATGAAAAAAGCATTAGCACATGGAAAGTAAGAAATAAAGATGATTTCCCCAGTCTTTTTATTGAGTTGCAGGATAAAAACATTAACAGATTAATAAAATAGGTTATCAGTTTTATTCTGTTCAAGATGAATGGGGAATTCTGCTTGTTAAGCCTCCCAAATGATCCTCATTTTAACGTCACAAAATAGAGCTTATAACTTTGAGCTCCCCATTTTTACAATCACAAAATAGATTACAACCTCCTAGTGCTCCCTATTTTTACCATCACAAAATAGAGTTTGTAACGTATGTAATTAACCTGTTATTGTTTGTATAAGCAGAAAAATGCACTATAAAGCAGAAAATGATGTTGGTTTTTGTGTGGATTTTTTGTTGTTTTCTTTTAATAGGAAGACTCACATTACAGACTACCTGAACTTGATGTTTTAATTGGCATGTTCTGAATCGCAATAGCATATCTGAAATGGCGCACTTCAGAGCCCTCCAACACCTGTTCCAATGTATAAACCCAAACTGAGTTTATTTATTGTTGCTAAAAACAACACACTCTGAAACAGCACCCCTTTGTTACCATGATTTGTTGCTATGACATAATCTCTTACAGAACCAACACATCACATACAATCCTGTCAGTTTTATGGGTTTTGGTCTAGGTTTTTTTTTTTAAACTCTTTTATTTCTTCCAAAACTAAAGAAAAATGTTTTAATAATAATAAATAAAACAGTTATTCAATCAAAAGTTAAAGTTTGTTTAGGTTAACGACACCACTAGAGCAAATTGATTTATTAATCATTGACTAATGGATGTCAACCATTTAGTAATGTTTTATGAGGTCTCGGAGGAAACCTGCTACATTTTTCCATTAGCAGCAAGGTATCTTTTATATGTACTTCCCCAGACAGGACAACACATACCATGGTGATATACCAGTCATGGGTCACTGATTGGGCTTATTGAATTAAGAATCTATTACCATCTTTAACAGTCATATTATGGATGGCTTACCAGAATGTTGGTATGTATAGATACAGCACATCAGTGTGGTTAACCATGTTGAAGATTACAATACATGACACCTGCTTCACAATACAATTCTGTGATAAACCTGCATAACAAAACACTGATTACACACCTATCAACCATCTTCATATAATTGTGACCAACCCATTTTTAACAGCTATCAACCATCTTCATATAATTGTGACCAACCCCTTTTTAACAGCTATCAACCATCTTCATATAATTGTGGGCAACCCATTTTTAACAGCTATCAACCATCTTCATATAATTGTGAGCAAACACAATGTTCTATCAGTGAGAATCGGAGCAACTTTGTCTAAATAAAAACAGATGTTTGTCTTGAGGCTCATGTTACTATTGTAAAACTTGCATACCTTCAGTTGTTTATCTGGTATTCTTTTTAAAACACATAGCTTAGTTGGTGGAGGGCGACACAAATTGACAACACTTGCACACAAGATTGCAATTTTATGGATGGATAAATACCAACCATGCATTAAAAAGATCCAGACCTTCTTGAAAAGATCACACTCACTCACACACACAGAGAGAGAGAGAGAGAGAGAGAGAGAGAGAGAGAGAGAGAGAGAGAGAGAGAGAGAGAGAGAGAGAGAGAGAGAGAGAGAGAGAGAGAGAGAGAGAGAGAGAGAGAGAAAGAGAGAAAAACAATATAACAATATTCTACAAATGCCAAAACATTTTTTTATGTGAAATTAATAACAAGTTGGTTTTCATTCAACTCTCTTTCCTAACTAACATTGTCTAAAATACAAGTAGATTGTGTTCTCGTTTTTATTTTTGTCTGTATATCCATGTAAAAGATCAAGCATGTTGTCCTAGGCATACAAACAGGAATTTTAGCAAGGGGTGTCGACTGTCAATTTATAAGGGCTTGAGAAGGATGGTAAGCTTTTAAAATTCACCAAGGATTGGAGTCTGTACTCAGATACGAACCCAAAACCTACAGCAAGTGAGCCAGTGCACCACAACTGATATATCAACGGCCATGGTATGTGCTATCCTGTCTATGGGATGGCACATATAAAAGATCCCTTGCTACTAATTGGAAAACTTAAGCAGGTTTCCTATCTAAAACTATATGTCAGAATTTCCCAATGTTTGACATCTAATAGCTGATGATTTATATGTCAATGTGTTCTAGTGGTGTCGTTAAATAAAACAAACTTTTAACTTTAATGCCAATGCTTTAACTAATATGTCACGAGGGCAGCTTGCAAAGCAAGTGTAAAATATGTATACAACTATAAAACACTTGTAGGGTCAATAATATTTCACCCCGGCAAGACGTACATAGTGGCTGGATTAACCTAGAGACAATATCTTCAGCCATAAAACACCTGTGATTTGTTTCAACAAGGCAAAACAGCACGGCAATCACTGCATACATACTTGTACACCTTGTATCTATTTACACAGACAACTGCTGCCCGGGACATGTCTGGGCACTGCTCCAACAGATTAGCACCGGTAGGCTTCAAACCTGTAGGAAGAGCATTTGGGTTCTCCACAAAAAAATTAATTTAGCATTTATCCAACACATGTAAAATGTATTTACCAGCATATTTAATTTAATATCTATACTGTAAACATGAGATTTAAATATAAAAGAATTTAAATGCCTACTAGTGCTATGGAACCTATTAAGCAGGGCCATAGCTAGTATAGGGGCAAGGGGAGTTTTAGACTATTAACTACTCAGTTGCCCCCCTCCCCCTCCCCCAACAAAAAATCCTAGCTACGGCCCTGTTAAGAGATAACATCTGGAACAGGATTTATTTTATTGCATGTCAAGCATGTTTGGATTAATCAGTGGCGGCATTATAATAGAGATGTAACAACACTCATCACCCTTTGTACCGGTGCACAAGTTATTAACTACAAAGGTCATTTCCTTTTGTGTTAGTGCGAAGTCATTAATAATGGTCATGGATCTTTTTGTGTTCTTCAAATTATTACCCTAGGCTTAGAGGAGCCAATGGCCGTAAAGACTTTTTTCCTTCAGTTGGTTATGTTCACATAGCCAAAGGTCACCAGTAAATAATAATTGTTATTTCATGCTCCATGTGCTCATGCCACTTGAAGTACAAAATATTCTGAGAGCAAAGTTTGTTTTGTTTAACGACACCACTAGAGCACATTGCTTTATTAATCATTGGCCATTGAATTTAAAAAATTTGGTAATTCTGAAATATAGTCTTAAGACAGGAAACCTTCTACATTTTTCCATTTGTAGCAAGAGATATTTTATATGCACAATCCTACACAGATGATAGCACATGCCATGGCCTTTGATATAACAGTCGTGTTACAGAGGCTGGAATGATAAAATAGCCCAATGGGCCCACTGACAGGAATCGATAGTAGATTGTGCATCAAGCAAACATTTTGCATCAAGCAAACATTTTACCACTGGGCTAAGTCCTATTCCCATTTTGAGAGCATACCAGTGACTTGGTTAGGTGAATATCATTTGTGTTCACGCTTTGAGAGCATACCAGTGACTAGTTTAGGTGAATATCATTTGTGTTCATGCTTTGTGAGCATACCAGTGACTTGGTTAGGTGATATCATTTGTGTTCACGCTTTGAGAGCATACCAGTGACTTGGTTAGGTGAATATCATTTGTGTTCACGCTTTGTAAGTTTTAGACAATCGAAAGAATGACATGCTACAAAAATAATATATTTACCTCTTTTTTTTGGTCAAATTATTGAAATGATCAAAACATGCAGTTACGTTAATACAACCAAAAATAGAAATTCCACATAGGTACATGTACTCCAGAGCCTCGTTCCACGAAGTGATCTTAGCGCTAAGACCACCTTAAGTATATACAGTAGTTATACACTTAAGGTGATCTTAGGGCTAAGATCGCTTTGTGGAACAGGGCCAAGAGCTGAGAACTATATAAAACAAAAAACACTCGCTTTGTGTTCACGCTTTGAGAGCATACCAGTACCTTGGTTAGATGATATCATTTGTGTTCACGCTTTGAGAGCATACCAGTGACTTGGTTAGGTGAATATCATTTGTGTTCACGCTTTGTGAGCATACCAGTGACTTGGTTAGGTGAATATCATTTGTGTTCACGCTTTGAGAGCATACCAGTGACTTGGTTAGGTGAATATCATTTGTGTTCACGCTTTGTGAACATACCAGTGACTTGGTTAGGTGAATATCATTTGTGTTCACGCTTTGAGAGCATACAAGTGACTTGGTTAGGTGAATATCATTTGTGTTCACGCTTTGTGAGCATACCAGTGACTTGGTTAGGTGATATCATTTGTGTTCACGCTTTGTGAGCATACCAGTGCCTTGGTTAGGTGATATCATTTGTGTTCACGCTTTGAAAGCATACCAGTGACTTGGTTAGGTGAATATCATTTGTGTTCACGCTTTGAGAGCATACTAGTGACTTGGTTAGGTGAATATCATTTGTGTTCACGCTTTGTGAACATACCAGTGACTTGGTTAGGTGAATATCATTTGTGTTCACGCTTTGTGAGCATACCAGTGACTTGGTTAGGTGAATATCATTTGTGTTCACGCTTTGAGAGCATACCAGTGACTTGGTTAGGTGAATATCATTTGTGTTCACGCTTTGTAAGTTTTAGACAATCGAAAGAATGACATGCTACAACAATAATATATTTACCTCTTTTTTTTGGTCAAATTATTGAAATGATCAAAACATGCAGTTACGTTAATACAACCAAAAATAGAAATTCCACATAGGTACATGTACTCCAGAGCCTCGTTCCACGAAGTGACCTTAGCGCTAAGACCACCTTAAGTATATACAGTAGTTATACACTTAAGGTGATCTTAGGGCTAAGATCGCTTTGTGGAACAGGGCCAAGAGCTGAGAACTATATAAAACAAAAAACACTCGCTTTGTGTTCACGCTTTGAGAGCATACCAGTACCTTGGTTAGATGATATCATTTGTGTTCACGCTTTGAGAGCATACCAGTGACTTGGTTAGGTGAATATCATTTGTGTTCACGCTTTGTGAGCATACCAGTGACTTGGTTAGGTGAATATCATTTGTGTTCACGCTTTGAGAGCATACCAGTGACTTGGTTAGGTGAATATCATTTGTGTTCACGCTTTGTGAACATACCAGTGACTTGGTTAGGTGAATATCATTTGTGTTCACGCTTTGAGAGCATACAAGTGACTTGGTTAGGTGAATATCATTTGTGTTCACGCTTTGTGAGCATACCAGTGACTTGGTTAGGTGATATCATTTGTGTTCACGCTTTGTGAGCATACCAGTGCCTTGGTTAGGTGATATCATTTGTGTTCACGCTTTGAAAGCATACCAGTGACTTGGTTAGGTGAATATCATTTGTGTTCACGCTTTGAGAGCATACTAGTGACTTGGTTAGGTGAATATCATTTGTGTTCACGCTTTGTGAACATACCAGTGACTTGGTTAGGTGAATATCATTTGTGTTCACGCTTTGTGAGCATACCAGTGACTTGGTTAGGTGAATATCATTTGTGTTCACGCTTTGAGAGCATACCAGTGACTTGGTTAGGTGAATATCATTTGTGTTCACGCTTTGTGAACATACCAGTGACTTGGTTAGGTGAATATCATTTGTGTTCACGCTTTGAGAGCATACAAGTGACTTGGTTAGGTGAATATCATTTGTGTTCACGCTTTGTGAGCATACCAGTGACTTGGTTAGGTGATATCATTTGTGTTCACGCTTTGTGAGCATACCAGTGCCTTGGTTAGGTGATATCATTTGTGTTCACGCTTTGAAAGCATACCAGTGACTTGGTTAGGTGAATATCATTTGTGTTCACGCTTTGAGAGCATACTAGTGACTTGGTTAGGTGAATATCATTTGTGTTCACGCTTTGTGAACATACCAGTGACTTGGTTAGGTGAATATCATTTGTGTTCACGCTTTGTGAGCATACCAGTGACTTGGTTAGGTGAATATCATTTGTGTTCACGCTTTGAGAGCATACCAGTGACTTGGTTAGGTGAATATCATTTGTGTTCACGCTTTGTAAGTTTTAGACAATCGAAAGAATGACATGCTACAACAATAATATATTTACCTCTTTTTTTTGGTCAAATTATTGAAATGATCAAAACATGCAGTTACGTTAATACAACCAAAAATAGAAATTCCACATAGGTACATGTACTCCAGAGCCTCGTTCCACGAAGTGATCTTAGCGCTAAGACCACCTTAAGTACATACAGTAGTTATACACTTAAGGTGATCTTAGGGCTAAGATCGCTTTGTGGAACAGGGCCAAGAGCTGAGAACTATATAAAACAAAAAACACTCGCTTTTATTTTCATTACCACTTAGTTCGCCCAATTTTTAATATCACTTTTAAAATCCATTGGATTATTTTTTTCATTTCAACTAATGTTCCATAATTGGCATTCATTCCAAAGGCCATGGTATGTAATATCCTTTCATGTTACCCATCTGGCAACTTCCTCCACTAATAATCAATAGCTGTGGTGGCCAGTGGTGTCTTGTTTAACACTTCTGATCCTGTGTCACAATTATCACATCTAAACCCCACTAGCTGGTGACCAAACAATATCCTGTGACATTGTTATTGTCAAACATGCCTTTCTTTCCTGTGCACCCATAGCAGGCCTCTGAGAATTGAAAATTAGCATAAACATCTTATGAGTTATTCCTGTCATAACTGTATAAATTTAATCATAATGGATGAATGAAAAATGGGTTACACAAAATTAGACATGTGTGAGCAAAACACATATACTTTTAAACCAAAACCCTCTTTGTATTGTGAAAAGTCAATTAAAGAAACAACCATCTTCTACCTGACATAATGATACACCTAATCTACATTCTCAATAATTTGAATGAACAAATCATTTTAACCATCAGCTACAGTAGTAGCCATTAAACCAATGCAATTAAAAATAAAAAAGTAATAAAAATTACATAATTGTTTTTTTAAAGATTCAAGGTTTTCTCTCCACTCAGGATAATATTCAAAAAGTGGCAGAACTCTTCATTAAGTACATAAGATATATTAAATTAAAAAAAAAAAAAAAAAAAAATTAATTAAAAAAATCAAGGTTTTCTCTCCACTTAGAACGTTCATGACACTGCTGTATCATTACAGTAGAGCTGAAGATCTCTTCATAAAATACCTGTGTATTAAATGAAGCATCTCTCCAATAGCGGAACCTCTCTTTTTATCTATTAGTGTTACCCAATAGCCAAGAGGTAATGGCTTCTCCAAGACAAGCTGCAGTCCACAAGATCTTGTCTGCTCTCTCTCCTGGCTAAATCAATAAAATCCCACAGCCATGTCAAATCTGTGGGATTGATTCTGAAGAAACCCACCCATTTCCTTCAGCCATATTGAAAATGGCGAGCCAAGTTTGAGATGAGTGTTTGAGACGCTGTGATGTGTTTTCAATGTGGCCGCCGCAGGCCGGGTTTAGCAATACTTTCATGCAATGTTTAGTCAATTAGTCAGACCAAAAAATGTCAGAATCCTTCAAACACTCTGCCACTGGTCAGGGGAAGAAAAAATGAAATGTGTCTGTAATAGTTTGCTTCAACTTTTCCAAATCGTGAGGCCTTCGTGGGGTTACAGGAATGTTAAGTTGTGTGTGCTATATAAATAAAATAAAGTTTGTTTAATGATGCCCACTGCATTGTTTTATCACTGGCCATAAAGTAGTAAATCAGTAATTGGAAAATTTAGTCTAAAACAGGGAGGGAGGGAGGAAAAACATACTGCTATCACATAGGCTACTCCTAATATAAAATGACTTACACAAAACAATTTACAGTATTTTAAGATCCATTAGCTTTTTAAAAAATAGTAATATAATGTTCAGATTTATTTTTCCCAGTTTTTTTTGTAGGGTTTTTTTTTTTTTTTTTCATGGTGATCACACTGTTTTAATCTAAGACTTAAAATATATAAAAATTTAAGACTTGGCCTACTAGATGTTTTTTTATTTATTTAATAATTGAGCCTTAAAGGAAACATGACACGAGACCATATTATAGCTCATTTTAAAAGAAAAATGATATAAAAATAATATACAAATAACTTTATAACAATAAAATACGTGTAGTTAACTTAAAATGAAGAAATTACGCTAATCAGTATCAAAGTACGATTTATGCATATTTCTTCGTGAGCGTTCAGAAAAAAAGGGAAGTGACGTCAGAGCCGCTGTACTCTTCCATTGTTGTTAACTGTTTATATATGGAGTAAGGGCTTACGATCTTTTCAGTCCAACAGTGCCGTACTGCGCGGCCTTTGGGTGTAAAAATAAACAGTTTAAACGATCGGGATTGTCTTTTTATGGTTTTCCAAAGGATTGTATCCGAAGAAAGACGCGTGTATTTTATCGCAAAAGAAAAGATTGGACACCAACACCGCATAGTACTTTGGTGTCAGCCTATTTACAGCCCGGAGCCCGAACGTTACCCGGAGACAAAAACAGTACTCGGTTGCGAATGCCGAGGTGTACATTGTACATATTTGGCACAAAGATACACCTCAGCATGATGTATTTATATATGTTAAAACAAAAATGTAGAATGTTTTATTTATTTATTTTTTTGGAAAAAAAAGAAGATTTTTCATATTAGGGCAGTAGGCCTACATAACAAAATCTGTATTCACCGTCCGAAGAAGGAAACGTCAACAAGTAATTAAATATGGCATATACAAACATGGGATTTGGCATGAGGATACATCTCAGTACGATGTATTTAAATATGTTTTTAAAAAACGTGTAGAAAACAATAATAATTTTAAATAATGTTTTTAATCTTCGGGCGGAATACGTCACAAAAATGTTCCTCATCGCCCGAAGCCCCAAAGCAACACGAAGTTCAATACAAAATAAACCACTACTGTCGGTGTCGAAATAACTATTATGTTTCATCCACGGGCTGACTTGAGAATCAGAGTGTTGTTTTAGTTAATTGGTCCTTTCTTTCCGTGGCCTGCACATGTGATTCCTGATTGGCAGGTGTATATTGCAGGGTATCGACCAGGTAAGTGATTACCACGGTCTAGACATACGTACAAAATACGTGCCAGTTTTTTTAAGATCACAGGGTATTGTGGCGTAACCTATCGCGACTATAGTACAATGTTAATGGACATTATCAGCCGCCCTGCTTCATTACTGTAAATAATGCTGTAAAACCCTTGATTAAGTAGACTTTCCCATCTAAAATTACAAAACTGACCAATTACGTAGTACCAAAGAAACGAAAATTATCACTTGGGTATCGTGAGTGGTCGTTTTTACTCTAACGCACCCTACCAATAGGCCTAATAATATGCTACTTTTTTATGAGAGAAAAATACTATAACCCCATTTCGTTCTATTGATGCAAATAGAAATATATTTAGTTTAAAAGTTGATTATACTCTCAAGTCATTTATGTTGTTTTACAAGCCAGGTTAATGAAAGTGAAGCGCCTTGTCGTAAATTAGAGCGTTTGTTTACACTGTGCATACAGATTTCATTATGTACAGCCCGAACATAAAAAATGCGATATTTTCTAAAAAAAAAACCCACCAAAAAATGTTTGTCCTACATTTATATTTTTTACATATTTTAATACATCATATCGAGGTGTATCTTTATGCTAAATATGAACAGTATACACCTCGGCATTAGCATCCGAGTTTTGGTTTTGTCTCCGGGTTACTTTCGGGCTCCGGGCTGTAAATTGGTCGACCGGTCTGGTCTGGCACCATCAGTTTCTCCACCCTCCGACTCGCTATCCGTTTTTTCATCAGTATCACTGTTGTAAGTAAATGTGTGTCTTTCTTCATTTACTAACAGCTCATATTGATACGGCAAAACGTTTTGCGAACGAACACTCATTGTTTTGGTAAGCTGTGCAAGTCTTCGATTCTTTATGAGTGGTACGGACTAATGCTTTTAAGTGTAAGGCTTCAGATCAAGCGACGCGTCTCTGACGTCACGGACCTCGTGATTGCCCTGCTCATTAAAGATCGGCAATTTCCGCTAAGAGCTCGTATCTGGGGTTCTTTTATGGAGATATTTTAAGTAATTAATTTTTTATATATTTTTTTTTTTAGGTGATTCAATTTATAATTAATTGTACATGGTTGGTGCCAAATATGGTTTACGTGACATGTTTCCTTTAAATTATTTATTTTTCCTGTGGGCACAAAGAAATCATGACATTTTGATGTCTTTCACATTCCTCGAGTGATCACTAATTAAAACCAAACACACTCAAGTGGTCATCTGTGTTTCAAATCAGTGAACTACTACAAAATGCATATTAGGCAATCTGTCTGGTTGCTGTTCTTTTTCAAAGGGTTTAGCAGTGGGTCAATCAGTAAACATTTACATTTTTCTCTCAGAATGTTTAGTGTGTGAGTATTTACTGACCATACATCTCCCTATTGAAGAGTTAAAAGTCTGGGTGAGAGCTGGTACTGAGATGCAAACCCAGGACCCATCAATCAGCTATATGTGCAGTGGCCTATTCACTACATTACAGAAGTTTGTTTTGTTTAACGACACCACTAGAGCACATTGATTTATTAATCATCGGCTATTGGATGTCAAACATATTGTCATTTTGACAGTCAAGAGAGAAAACCCGCTACATTTTTTCCATTAGTAGGAAGGGATCTTTTATATGCACCATCCCACAGACAGGATAGCACATACTATGGCCTTTGATATACCAGTCATGGTGCACTGGCTGGAATGGGAAATAGCCCAATGGGCCCACTGACAGGGATCGATCCCAAACTGACCACACATTAAGCATCACTACATTACAGAGGCCAGTGCAGCTGCATTCTCTTCATTCAGTTTAACATTTACTGTCATGCTTATATAAAATCATCAGCTTGGTCATCTGATTAATGCATTGGCTTAAGCCTGGTTTCAATCCACTACTGTTATATCAGTGTGATCAGCTGATTAATGCAGTGGCTTAAGCCTGGTTTCAATCCACTAAGTAGCTTAAGACTCATTTCAAACCAATACTTTTATATCTGCGTGGTCAGCTGATTAATGAAGTGGCTTAAGCCTGGTTTCAGCACAATTCTTAACACGTCTGTGACCAAAGAATGTTTTAATGATAACAGTGTCGCAGAGGATCAGCGCTGGTCTGCGTTCGATCAGACACGGTTCTGTCCAAAAGAGACGTCTACAGCTATGTTCCCATAAAAAACAAATGCCTTGGGTCTGTGCTAATCTGTGTTGGTCACAGATGTACTAGACTGTAAGGAAATCAGTGCTTACATAATTAACAGTAATCTGATACTGATAGGATTGACACTGTCACTGGCCAAAGGTTATCAAGTCACAATGCATTATCATGTAAGTACTTACTGTCAGTGGCAGATCTGGAGCGATCAGCCCCCACAGCAAAACCATGTAATGTGTAAAATCTTATTGATTTTTAATTCAGTTAAAGTACCTGAAACAGATTTTATGTTTTAGTGCAAAGTTTTCAGAAATGTAAACATATGACCAAAAAAACTAGCCTGGAAATAGTGTTCAGATCATGGATATTGTTCAGAACCAATTTATCATTTGTCAAGCTTTACCAGGACTTCATAAACTTATTATCATATCACCAGTAACATTGCTGAAATTTTATTACCAGAAATTATAGTATTTTATATTGAAATATTATGATTTGAACCGAGTGTATCCTTTGGAATGTTGCCTAATGAACGTGGAATCTTACGAAAAATTAGTCAGATGGTTAATGCTAGCAAGATATTAATGCAAAAAATGTATCTGGTGTATTCATGCAATAAGTACATGATGCATTGCATGTTTAATGTATGTAACCACCAAGAAAAATAATCTATTAGAAAGAAAGTGCTATTTTTTGTCATTACAAAGTAATCATGTAATGAACAAGATAACACAAATGTATATTCTGGACAAGCAAAACAAACAGCCCATGAATTATTATTGTTGTTCATACCAGGTAGATGTGCCATGTTAGCTCCACGCTGTCATTTCTGTGGTGCTCTGTATAATAAGTGAGGAAATTACTACTAATTAACATAAATGGCTAGCTTCCACTGGCTTGACTGTCAAAACAAATGCCAACTACTAGTGCTACTGCTTAATTGATGTGAACTAAAACTGAAGTAAATTCTGCGACAATTCAGCATTTTGTGTTTGCAGTGTGATCTTTAAAAGTTGCTTCTGCCAGACATATTAATAAAAAATACTCATTTTAGTGTGTACCTGTCCCAAAGCGATATCAGTAATTCGGCACACATTATTCAGTGCATTCATTAGGAGCTCGTAGTCCAGTGGTAAAGCACTCGGTTGATGCGCGGTCGGTCTGCGATCGATTCCTGTCAGTGGGCCCATTGGGCTATTTCTCGCCCCAGCCAATGCACCACGACTGGTATATCAAAGGCTGTGGTATGTGTTATCAAGTCTGTGGGATGGTGCATATAAAAGATCCCTTGCTGCTAATCGAAAAGAGTAGCTCATGAAGTGGTGACAGCTGGTTTCCTCTCTCTATATCTGTGTGGTCCTTAACCATATAACCATAAATAAACTGTGTTGCGTGTGTCGTTAAAGAAAACATTTCCTTCATTCATTAGGACCTTTCGTGTAATAAATTTCACTGTATAATTTATAACTAGTTACCCATGATGTACAACTTAAACAGATGAATAGGTGGGTTTTTTATGAGATTACACAATGATAACATTTTTTTAATGTAAATAACCTGGATGTGAAATATATTTAAAATTAATAATGCAATGATTTCAACAGTATTGCAATATATACAGTAACACATTGTACTGCAAAGATCAAAAGAAAAATCAATGTAATTTTCATTAATCAGTGTACTATAAAATTCTGACAGTACAGTTTGTTTTAGCTGATGTAAACAGAACATCTGTTTCCATAAATCCAACATATAGTTCATTATCACCCACATGGTTACATAATTATGGTATTGTTATGGCACACTTCTGACGTCACAATAATCCTTTTACGTCAAAAGGGAGTTGATTAATTTGTCGGTTCTATCAAAACTTTCCAGGCGAGTAAGGAAAGAAGGAAGGAAATGTTTTATTTAACGATGCACTCAACACATTTTATTTATGGTTATATGGCGTCAGACATATGGTTACGGACCATACAGATATTGAGAGAGGAAACCTGTCATCGCCACTTCATGGGCTACTCTCTTCGATTAGCAGCAAGGGATCTTTTATATGCACCACCCAACAAACAGGATAGCACATGGCCTTTGATATACCAGTCATGGTGCACTGGCTGGAACGAGAAATAGCCTAATGGGCCCACTGACAGGGATTGATCCTAGAACGACTGTGCATTAAGCGAGAGCTTTACCACTGCGCTACGTCCGTACTTAATGTCTGTTATATTAACTTGTAAATTAGTTTGTGGATAATAAATAAAACATTACTGATGTGCATGCCACATGGAATTTAGGGAACTTGTTTGGAATAGCTATATAAACCTCACTACATTAGCACAAGGAATAAAACAATTCTCATACTAATTCCATAAATTTCATATGGCACTCCCACTTGTGCAATAATCTCTATGTACGCATGGTTAAATATTAAGCAATTATCACTCACTGTGATAGTGTTTCACATAGTTATTTAGGCCATCTATGGTTTTCTTCAATCACCCCTATCCCACAAGTCTCCGTATTTCTCCCATCCCTTAACCATTCATAAGTATTCATTTCAACTTATTTTCGTGCTTATATCCAATTAAGGTTTAAGCACACTGTCCTGGGCACATACCTCAGCTATCTGGGCTGTCTGTCCAGGACAGTGAGTTAGTGGTTAGTGAGAGAGAAGAGGGTGTAGTGGCCTTATACCTACCCACTGAGCCCGTAAGAACTTGCTATGGGTTGGAGCCGGTACCGGGCTACGAACCCTGTACCTACCAGCCTGCAGTCCAATGGTTTAACCACTGCGCCACCGAGTTGTCTTTATATGCACTTTCCCATGGACACAACAGTACATACCATGGGCTTTCATACACCAGCTGTGGGACACCCAGTCTCTGAAGGATGATGGATCCATTAACCCACTGCTTTTCAGGTGAGCAATGACCTACATCCTGCTTGAAGACAAACAATGTCAGGAATCCTTTAAACTGACAATAATAATTAATGCATATACATGGGTTGCCAAATAATACAAAAACCATGGAAGTTGGTAGGATTTTGTTTTGTTTAAAGTCTTATGAGGTTATCACACTCAGTCAATTAATTAGTAATCAGTCAGCCACAATAAATTATTACCTTTTTTCCCCTACTTTATAACTCAAAAATAATATTCCATTTCCATGGTGCTTAAGCACACCCATTTTTATATAACCCTAAAACAAGAATACTGTTACTAAGTACCAATGCTAGTAAAGGTTTAAATGAAATTTAATACATATTTTTGGATTCAAACAAGAAATTAAGTAATTAATTACATTCAAGTATTTCAAGATAATAGGCAATTGAAATACATACAAAATTATTTCTTGATGGGCAACTGCCTGCATATGGAATGCAAGTTAATTTGATGTCACTAGCATGGCAGGTAATTTGGCTTCTAGCTTAATAGAGTCAGCCAGATCAAATCATAAAGAATCAATTTCTCCTCCATTTAAGAAATTGACAGAACAAAATCCTTTGGCATATTTATTTAAAGGTGGGTTTTCCTTTCTTAAATTAAAAATCAAATTTTAATATATGGTTTTATAGTCAACAGTCCATTCATTTTATTTTCAGATTTGCAGATATATCCCAACAAACATTCAAGCACACTGTCCTGGGCATGTCTTTTGGTTACCTGGTCCATAAGAGAGGTCAAGGTTTAGTTTTAACACCTTACACCATTAAAACTCAACTCTTGGTGAACACATATATTTGGAAACCCAGCACCTACCCTGTACTGGCTTTAGGGCCAGTGTCTTAATCATTAAGCGACCAAGGTTGGTTCCTGTTTCACAAGACGTGATACAGACATATCCATTCTCTGCAGACTGCTCGCTCTTCAGCTGCCATCTCAGCAACAATTAATTGTGGTGATGCTAGCTTTTAGTCATTTCTACTGCTCTCTGGGTGTAAACTGTTGCCTTGGTAACAAGTCGTGGTAGTTCATTAGCAAAATTACTTCCATAATCAAGCATCTTTACAACTTATTTATGCCCAACTTGTGTATATGCTTAGCATATTTATTAAATAACGATTGAAAATGAGGAGGGGCTCTTTGGCATGTGTCTTAATGGGAGGATCAACTCAAATATGAGCCTGATGTGTTGGAAAGATGCATACCCAAACGACCAACACATACTGACACTTTAAGAAATTAAAAACACGTAATTTTAGAGTTAATAAAAAAAAGTTATTATTCCTGCTAACTGTGGGGCAGCCATTTTGTTTTGTTTTTGTGACGTCCAGTGGTATAGCTTGAGGAGAAGTGACGTCAGCTCCGTCCAAAACACAGTGCAGAGTGTAAACAAACACTCTAATTTACGACAAGATGCATAGCTTTCATCAACCTGACTTGTAAAACAGCATAACTGACTTGATAGTATAATAAACTATTTAACTAAATATATTTCAATTTGCATCAATAGAACGAAATGAAGTTATAGTATTTTATTCTTTTAAAAAATCCGAAGAAAAAATTGCATATTATTAGGCCTATTGGTAGGGTACGTTCAAGCAAAAACTACCACTCACGATACCCATATAATAATTTTCTTTTCTTTGGGACTACGTAATTGGTCAGTTTTGTGAGTTTAAGTGGGAACAGAACTTCTACTTAAGTCTACTTAATCAAGGGTTTTACATAATTACTTACAGTAATAAAGCAGGACGGCTGATAATGTCCATTACGATTTCAGGTGTGTACACGTGGTTATCACCCAATACCCTGTGATCTTAATAAAAAAAGGCACATCTTTTTCGTGTGTCTAGACACCGTCTAAATATACACCTGCCAATCAGGAATCACAAGTACAGGCCACGGAAAGAAAATATCAATTAACCAAGAAAACACTCTGATTATTATTTCAGTACGTGGGTTAATTTATGTACAAAACATAAGACAGTTATTTCAACACTTTGACAATGGTGGTTTATTTTGTATTGAAAAATAATGTATACTTGGTGCTGGCCTACTGGGATGGATATTATTACAGAATATTGCGATGCATCTGCAAAAATCAGTTCGAAGACTAATTCCTGATGTGACACATTAGGTATTACATAATCACCAGCTCACCAGAGGATGGTACAAAATGGCTGCACCCGTTATATATAATAGCCGTCACATTTAAGCGTTTTATTAATTAACGTGTTGATATTAAGCAATAATGTGCATTATATATCGTTGACTATGCATACCAGGTCAGCCAAATGCCTTATGTGTAGCACTGTGGAGAAGTACACACATGGTGATTTGTTTAGCAATAAGATGGTTGTTAATATGAACACAATATTTGCACATATATTTTCAGTAACAGTGCACAACAGATTATGCAATAAACTGCAGTATACACGTGGGTGAAAGCACACCTTCCTCCAAGTCAATTTACAGGTCTAGGAATGCTCCATACAAATTTCCATGTTTCAATCATCTTAGCGAATACTTTTTTCTCACAATTTTCCTTCTCTCCCACTGCAGACCATTTGTGACAATTACTGTGTATTTGACAACTTATTTGACTGATGATAAAATAATGTGTTAAAATGGTGTTGAACATACAAACATTCCTTTTCTACATCCTGGTCAACCATATATGTAATGCTTTAGTCATTCACTGGATGGAAGTTTAACTTGCTTCTTTGCTCATATGCCTATAAATTACAATTCAAAGAAAATTACTAATCATTTTAACTTTGATTCATGTTACTTTGTTATATGCCCCTCTTCCGTACATCAATATCTTCCTGAATCCACTATTAAATTCAGGTCAGCTGCATGTATCTATAAAAAGCTATTATCATAGGAACCTGGAGATTTGCAGCAGTATGAGAACTGGTCTGAACTAACAAACGGCACTTGTATGTAAACAGCCAGGAGGAAGGCTGCATTCAGGAACTAATTAAGGCCCATCCAAACAGAGCACTTGTAACATAAACACCAGAAGTGGCTTACAATTGCAGCAAGTCAACATTCAGAGACAGCAGAGTCGCCCTGCACCCCCACACAGGCCTCCCAGCAGAGGTGAAACAATTGTAACAGGTCTGCCACACAATGAGGTTTGATTAGCATCCGGGGATTACCGTTTGACACAATCGATCCAACCGGACAACAAAGAGTGGAGGAGCAGGCACTATGGCACAACTGGCTATGCATGATTGCTGCTAAAAAGACACCGGGGGTCAGTGTTATGTAAAGACTAACCAGGAACAAATGTGTCTAACGTTGTTAGATCTAATGACATTTCTGACTCTTACAATGACTTGAAAGAGTCATGGCAAACTGCGGGTCACACTTGAAAACAGAAGTGTTTGCTACAGCCAAAAGTTAGGTTTCAATATAAGACACCAGTACTCACTCAAAATGCTTATATACGTTTGCAATGATGATGAAAACACTTCTGCTTAGAGATCAAAATAAGTTTATTTAATTAAATATTCTACCCACTACATTTTACCTTTGTATATATCAATAAGTAACACCTTACTGTTTACTTTAGCTCAACACCTGTCAAACATTCCCCGTTTCCAGTGATTGTATGACAGATGTGAGGTTTCACCTATTTGGTATGTAAGTAAATAGTATAAATCAGAAACTCATACTTGTTTAGATTACTTCAACCCAGGGTTTCACAATTCCTAATGACAAACACTTCGGCAGGTGGAATTTTCATACTGGGCAAGTAACACAAGTTAAATTCAAATGCCAGGCAGCAATCGACATCAGTTTGATAACTCTGGATATCATATATACATGCGTATACATATCCATCCAGATGTGTTTTGGAAGAGTAGACATGTAAAACACTGTTTATTTGAAGCTTCAGCAATATTAACTTCATGGGACAAGGGGGAATATGTGGGTTGATTGTGTACAAATGCCTTTTGGCAGGTAAATTTTTAAAAAACATTTTGAACCCTTGTCACATCATGAATCAGAAAACCCAGACTTGCTATACCAGAACAGGTTGGAATTGTTTTTGGTCTATGTGTGACTGTTGTTTTATATTTAAAATATTATTTGTGTAACATGAATGTCCTACATACAGCATTGCCACCTGAGATGATGAATCCTGCAATTAATAAGAGACATGATCTCAGCACTGTAAAAAACAGTTGGTGCCGTATTACTATGTAGTAAGATTAAATGGATAAAATTTACAACCCCTGCAATTATGAAAAGGTCCACGGCAAAAAAATAATATATATATATATATATTCCACAGCATAAAAAGGTTCCATGGAGTATGAAAAATTGCCGTGAACAATTGCAGGGGTTGAATCTAGCACTAATAATATTAATGAAGTGTCATTATACCGAGTTATATGAGAAGAGAAAAACATTTTACTTGGTAGTTATCATTATTGATTTAGAACACGTCGTTAGATTGCTCGTAAAACTATTTTTAAAATCTGTCGTGAAATGGATAACTACGCTGATGATTAAATTGTGCAATGAAACTGATAACCACTGTGTCAGTCTATTACTATGTAGGTTATGATCTGTTCTTTATAGCTGCATCCAGAGGATTAGTTGTTAACTAGTTTACATTATATTATCGAATCAAACAGGGGAGAAAAAAATATTTTAAATAACTGAACAGAAAAACACATAGCAGAAACTATAATGGGGTTTTCCGGTTTCAGCAAACTAATCTAACTAGAGTTAATGCTGTCAAAACTCATACTCAAATACATTCTCTTCTTACAAGATGTCTGACTCGGGACATTTTTATTGACTTTTTTTCATAGCTTTATGGCCATACGGCATCATTCCTACCATAAACTATTCAGGGCTAGATTTAGCAGTCGTCAAATGCAACAATTTCAACATTTTAAAGCAACTGCCAAATTTTGTTTTAATTGGCGAAATAATTTCATATTTGGTAGATATTTTGTCATATATATGTATGGAATAACTGTTGATTTCTGCCATTTTTGAAGTTCAATAGATAATTTGGAGAAAGTTTCTGCTCACGCATAGAGCTAGCCCTGACTATTGTTTCATTACAATTCTCTGTTTTATCTACACATATGAACAAGTAAAAAGGGTTGAATGTTGGATTAATTTGACAGGATTGGATTATTAGTTTATTAGTTAAATATTACATTTCTGATCCCTCCCATACGCCATTTTTGCTGATTATCATGACTCATCCTGTCCAATGCCAAAAATTGACCAAATGCTATTTTTTATATATGTTTTAATAATTTTCAAGGAAATACACTACACATCTTCATTCCAACATAAGCCCTGGATTCTATAGTTCTATAGTTCTATATGTATTAATTAGTATTATGCATTTGTAACTAAAACATGTAAACAATTGAGCAGTATGCTTGCATTAATAGCTGTGTTACCTTTTTTATTTACTCAGTCATGTGTAGCCCATTCTAAAAACATGTCATAATCTGTTCTGAAAACAATTTCCAGTGGTTGAGAGAAAAAACAGTCCTATGTGGAATCAAATGCCGTCATAAACATATATTTAACTTCTTTAAAATGACTCAGATTCATAACAATGCAGACCATTTAAGTACATGTGGATTTTAGCCCACTGTTGGGTCAGTAAACTATAGTTACATGTTACTAGAAAGAATGAGAGAGAGAGAGAGAGAGAGAGAGAGAGAGAGAGAGAGAGAGAGAGAGAGAGAGAGAGAGAGAGAGAGAGAGAGAGAGAGAGACGGAGAGCATGCCTGACATTATTCAAAAATAAAAATTAAGTTTCTTTGTCCTAACCAGACCAGCCAACGAAAATCAGCCAGGTGAAATCTTTTTTAACATTTTCCATAATTTTTTTAAAAACAAATTTCAGTTTTGGTTTAAACTAGTAGATATCTGTCAAAAACACATTTTGAACACCCCCCCCCCCCCCCATCCCGATATATTTAACCAAACTTCATTGATATTAGTTTTAATCTGTAGGAAATTAGAAATTCATTAAATTGCTATTAATAGTAACGAGAGTGTCACTGTCATGAGACTTTGCAATGCATGTTGGTTAAATGTTCTCTTATAACAAAACTGATGTTTAATTCGGAAGGCAGCTGTAAATGGAACACTACATCAAGTCATTTCATGGAGATGGATTTGTGGTGGGTATGTTGAGGTAAAATGATGCTGGAGAGAGCTAAAACCTGATATCAATAAGAATGCAATGTATAATCCAGAAATGTTTAAAACTGAAATATTAATATGCGATAGAATAAAGTGCCCTGTATTTAACAATATGGAGCAAAACAATTCTTGCAAAAATATGTATGGAGAAAAACAAATGTGTTTTAATTTTATCCCTGTCTACCTACACACATTTGAAACTACAGGTCAGAAATGGACACACAAAAATATTTTTAAGGATAGCCTTATGGGAAAACCTTCGCCTTGGCCTGAGAAGAGCCCAGGAAGCTCAGATGTGTCCATGATAAGTGTACCAGAATCATGACTTATTTAGAGACAAATCTGGCAGGAAGAAAGATGATCCATGGGTGATTTTTACACGTCAACTCAGGTAATGTATATATTAATTTAAAGAATGGCTGGTCATATTGTTATTAAATACAAAACGTTAATTTAGTCACACACACCAGTCAAGATTTCTTAAATTATGTATGAATTAGCAATAATAAAACTGCAGAATTACAAACAGAATCACCAATCTAAAAAGTAATTTCTGATTTTTCTCTAAAAAAATTATTTTTCTGCAAATGGTGCATTTTTAAGTCATTTGTAAACAGAAATTTGTTAACACTTACATCGACCAGTCCTATCCTGTGACACTGATATCTTGTGTATTAAGCAAAATGTTTAATACAAACATATTAAATGTTTTACCAGTGATGTTTTGTTCGCATGTTTCCATTTAGGGCTAGCTCTGGCACTAGCCATATTTGCCAATTGCGAATTTAAAAGCAAGTGACAAATTTTATTTTAATTTTGCTAAATAATTTCATCTAATAATTGATTTTTGGTGATAATTTTTTAAAGTTTTTTTTGCAATTTTTGAAGCTTTATAGATAATTTGGCAAATTGTTTTGTTAACCCAGAGCTAGCCCCACGGTTGAATATCCTCAGTGTGGAAAACACCCAATCATTGTTATAATAACTAATAAACAAATCATGAACATATGTCACCGTGCATAACTACCATCCGCTATGTTATTGCCTTAACTTGTGCATGTGTTGCTGGACCTACCTGCATTCAAAACGTGTTCTAGCATCTACCTGTTATTTGACAGGTTATTCATATGAGTTGTGCAGGCGATATCATTATGAAAATGTTATCACACTCAAATAGTCTTCAATATTATACAATGATCATATTTTTTTAACACAAGTTGTTGAGGGGAGCCAGGTTGTGTTTAATACTTGCTACAAAATATGGCTAAAAAAAATATGTCCACGTGTACATGCTGAAAATGACAGTTTTTGACATATACTTCCATGTGGTCTGAACTGTGAATGGAATGTTTACAACTTTAATAATACATCAGCACATTTTATAATTAGCAGGTCTAGAGACTTGAGAGAAGAAACCCACAGTTGGCACCAGATGTCTACTTTTATTATTGATCAGCAGCAGCCCTCAACATCACACATACAAATATTTTTGTCATACATTGACAACTAAACATTTCATACTATCTAGACATAAAAAATAGAAGTAGGCGCCATCTGGCTCCAAGATGGAAACGTTAACGTATAGAGGGCTGGATTAGCAGCAAGGGGTCTTTTTATTATAAATATAGAATCTTTAAAACAGAACAACCCAGATCACAAAGCAACTTTTTGTTTAGCATCAAATCTCAATTCCGTACGCAAGTTTCAGAGATCACTATACAATTTTAAACAGTAGATTCTAACAGTTTTCAAAGTGATTATAACCATCATTAAACAAAGTTTAAGGGGACATTTTCCATGGATCATATTACACCATGTACAGCTCTTTGAAATACCAGCTGTGGAGCAGTGGTTGAAATTAGAGAAATAAAGACAATGGGTCTGAGCACCAAAGTGGGATTGATCTCACAACTCAGGCAAACACTCCACACCCTGTGACATTTACTTGGACATTACCTTTGGGGATTGACACACTGATATCCTAATACACATTCCAAGCATACCTGTAATCTTGCACTGTAAGATTAAGATTAAGGTTTTATCCATGGATTAATGTAGTTCAAGCTGAAAGGTGATCTTATAATTTTTTCAAATTAAAGGGGAAATGTAACATTTAACTTTGCATATTTGTAAATGGATACTCATAAATAGGTTATGCAAATGTTCGATTCTCAAGGTGTGGGTGGTCAGTATGTTAAAAAGTCATGGTGGTTGATTTAATCATGTTTTTTCACTGTTTAAAATTTGTGCACATTTGCATTTCATGAAAAATCACTGTTTCTAGTAATGCTGTCAAAATCACAGAATGTGAGTCTGCTACCGAGATCTGACCTCATTCTCTCTCTTCATCACTGATTACTGTTATGGTCAGTGGGTATTCCCACTCTAATACAACAATAATCATATGTTTGGCATTAAATATCTTTACATTGATTATTTTCCAGTTCACTGATAAGAAATATTCCACATGTTAATCACTAATACACACACTACAGGGAAAAAACCTACCAGCACCTATGTAATTAACTAAAACATTGATGAAAGGGGGTGCTGTCAATTCTTCTTGTAGTGTGTATTAGTGGTTCATATATGAAATAACTTCACATACATTTTTTTCACTTCCTATTTATTGCACAAGTTTATTTTGCTCAAGAATATATACCACAAGACCACTATGCGGTTGAGTGGTATGTTCTTGTGCAAAATAAACTTGCGCAATAAATAGGAAGCGAAAACAATGTATGTTAAGTTCAGTATTTATTACATACTTTGTTTTATTTTTTTTCAAAAATGATTTAATTTCTTAAATCTATTAATCAATCCTCCTTTCATGGATTTACTTAACATTACAACCCCTGCAATTAAGAAAATGTCCAAGGCAAAAAAAGTATCACGGAGAATTAAAAGTCCAACACCAATCTCTATGGCATTGCTGATTGCTGTGGGCAATTGCAGGGGTTGCATTAAGAATCATACTCTGTGGCAGTCTTGTGTAATGTTTCAAATATGATGTGACTTAATTTGTAGATCAAACATGACGTCAGTAATAAAAAGGTGCTAACTCCAGTAAAAATAAAAAGCGAATTCCCCATTTACAAGTTCTGGTCCAGATCGCACATATGTGTGATACAAGATAAATTTATCACACAGTTTGAAAATGTCTTTATCACTATTATAAGAATGAATAGTTATGTAATAAAGACTGATCTCTGACAGCAGTGTGTGATTATATAACTGTCCAAATGTCAGTCTAGCTCTCTGACAAACGGCAGAGTATTCTGGTTAGAGCCTGCTGTACTATAATATGAACCTAAAACCTGGTGGCTTAACCAGTTGCAGTAGTCTACTATAATATCAGACCGTGGCCATAATTTGTTTCAGTGGTAGCCTGCCGGCCTTCAAGGTTATGAAATCTGGTAGCCCTCAGTAAAATTGGTAGCCCTTAATTTATAAGCAAAATCATTTATTTTTATTTAGAAGTTGTTTTAGGTTGCTTTTGGGGTGTTTAAGCATCTTGTTGACTGCAGAGTAACTGGATGTGCAAAAAAAATCTAGTAGCCTGGCGGACTACCAGGTTTATACATCTGGTAGCCAGTGAGAAATTGGTAGCCAAAACACCCCAGGCTACCGCTAAGGTCGAGCCCTGTATATGCCACCAAGGCTGGTTATTAAAATACCAAATCTCAAGACACCACACCATAATTTGGTGCTGCAGTGTTCAAGTACTTACTGTTGACTTTCACTGGAACTACTTTTATTTCTGGTTTAATGTACCAACTCATAAAAAAAAAAAATTACAGAAAAACTGGCATGAGTTTTGGGATGGTTTTACAAATTTACATAAAAGTAAAACCATCCAAACATGCATTTATGCAGGAGACAAAATCTGCTACATTTACTAAAATATAAAACAGTGGCTCAAAGAACTGTCAGTAACTGGAGGATGTTATTTAAAAAATATACATATATATTATATATATATATATATATATATATTTATTTATACTGGTAATCAATAACAACCGTAGTAAAAAAATTAATTGGCTGCACCAAACAATCTGATGTAGGAAGCAGGGGGCACTCCACTCCACTCCATTTAAAAATATTTCTCTTCCCTGTCCCTATTTTTCTCTTGATGGCCCTGCTACCCCTTAAAATAAGTGGCAAACCAAATACATAGCTACGAAGCCTCTATTTTATGCATAATAGAGAAGATGGTGCAAGTCTATTTATTGTCTACAACTGGACAGAGGCATGCCGACACAGTCTGTAAAATTAAGCCAGCCTGGCAGGTGCCCCACAATAAACTTGGTGATGATCAAGACTTTCTACATGTCCCCGACATTCCGGGCTGACTGCAACGTTTGGCGGCGTGTAGGTAGTAAGTTAAAAACATTAATATCACCAATACTAACGTGAGTGCGTGTATGGTCTTTGTTTGATCTCCGGGGCCCTGCGTGCACAAATCTCGTTAGCCACTCACCTCTAATTCTTCGATGGTCCGGAAGCTGACGATCGCGAATCCGTCTATGATATCCTCTTCGAATGAGTTTGAAGAGCTATTCCTCCTCCTCCTGTGTTTCCCCCTCCCCTTGTCCTTACTTGTTCTGGGAGGGGATTCGTCACATTCGTCCGCACTCTCTTCCACTTCATTCTGTTTATCATGCAGCTGATGAGCCCTCTCGCGGCGTCGATTTCGCTGATTGCGATTCGGTTTGGGGTCGGTCTCCATCGAATTTTCACTTCAACTGGAGCCAAATCAGCTAGAAATTAGCCACATCGGGGGCTATAGGGTATGTGCCGGCCCCGTGGGTACTCCAAGTGGTCCAGCAAGTCACAATCTGTGTAAAAATCCTGTTAAAATCAAAGCACCTAAACCAAACAGCAAGCACGATTGTTCAAATGGCGGATACAATATGGCCGCACAACGCTGAGTGGCATAGCTGTGTCCTTCCGCTGGGCACTTGCTCGATATAGTGCAATCAAAGAGATTTTTTTTTAACTTTGTTGCGTTTCGTAGTGGCACGTACCCTATGATTTATCATTGCAGACATCGTACTTTTATTGTTTATTTTTAAAATACTATATGGATTTTCTACAATAGATACATCACAATCTCTGTCATAATAGCTTAATAAAATTCAGATGAGATAAAAGTGTTTTCTATTTAAAGTCATAAAAAGTACGCTTGTTAATGGTTTGTGTTTTTATGTTGCAGTCTTATTGGTTAAAACGCATATTAAAGAAACATATTTTCCACTATAACCAATTACCTGTAAATTTGGACGATGTATTTCTTTGTATCTCTTTGTTGTGATTGCAATGCAAAGTTACTTAATTTTAAAATAAAAAATAATAAAACAAAATTAAAATGAATTTATACATAATATGGTCACCATTGGTGTATTAGTCATGCAATATATTTACACAGACTGTTTAATATACGTGCTTAAATCACAGGCGTTAGAAGTTGCCTGCAATTAGTGGATGTATTAATTCGCCTTTCAAATGGAAGTGAGAATGTCTATATTCTGACCATATTAACCGATGCTTATGTAAATACATAGGGCCTACAACATGAGCAACGTTGCATGCAGGCTCGAATCCTATGTTATAAAAAGGTTTTAATGGCGTTTTCTTACATTAATTGTTGTAACATGTTGTATGCATATTCATTTAGAGGTAATAAGAGTACGCTGTCAAGGGCGTAGACGGTGGGGGAGGGGGGGTCGAACCCCTTCGCTGAGGATAAATATTGGCGTACGGGCTCCCAATTTGTTTAGGGGGACAGGCTGGTTTTTGCCCTAATTAAACAAAAATGCCCAAATCTGAATAACAACGGGTCCCCCCATTCACCCCCACCCACCCACCCCCCACCCACCCCACCCCACCCCCCACCCACCCCCCACATCCACCACCCACCCCCCCTATTAGCATTACTGCCAAACAGCTATATATGGTTGCAAACGAATCAGTACGCATTTGTACATGCATTACAACTAATTTTGCAGGTACAATGATGGAAATATAATATATAGTAAAACGGTCTCCGGTTAGCACATTGTGTCTGAATTTGATAATTTGCTCCAGCACTAGGGGGCAGTTACCCCCCCCCCTCCCCCCGCATCCCTGTTTCGTACGCTTATGAGGCTAAACAATATTTTCCTGTGCAATATTGATTTATGTATATCTATAGGTATCGAAGGAAATGTTAATTTAACGACGCACTCAACACATTTTATTTACGGTTATATGGAAGGAAATGTTTTATTTAACGACGCACTCAACACATTTTAATTACAGTTATATGGCGTCAGACATATGGTTATGGACCACACAGATATAGAGAGAAAACCCGCTGTCGCCACTTCATGGGCTACTCTTTCTGATTAGCAGCAAGGGATTTTTTATATGCACCATCCCACAGACAGGATAGCACATACCACGGCCTTTGTTACACCAGTTGTGGAGCACTGGCTGGAACGAGAAATAGCCCAATGGTGTTGACGAAAGTGTCCGCTAGCTAGGTTCATATTCGGACCCTTCAGGCCCAGTTCACGCTACACCCCAGTTCTAATTTTGGGTCCTCCAATACTGCGTCAGAAATTACCACATGAGGTCGGAACGAGAATGTGTATTTTCGGTGTAATAAAATAAAGTTACATAATTAAATTGGTATTGTAACTGATATCCATCACACACATCCATTATAAAATAATAAATTAGAAGTGCCATTTATTTGCACCTCCGTAATGTCCTGATTCCCTTCAGAGGCGGATCCAGAAAAAAACATTGGGGGGGGGGGGGCCAATGACATGAGGCGGAATGCCAAGGGAACTTTGGGGGAGGTTTGGAGAGGGATCGTAAAAAAGATTAAAATTAATATATAATAAAAGTATAATTATAATTTAGGGGGCCCCAGCCCCTGCCCCTACCCCCCCCCCTCGATCCGCCTCTGCACTTTATGATGTGTGCGTGTGTATATGTGTGTGTGTGTGTATTGATGTATGAATATCTATATATTGTATGTATCTTTGTTTGAATGTATGTATGTATCAGTATGTACGTGTGCGTATGAATTTGTGTGTGCGTGTGTGTGTGTGTGTGTGTGTGTGTGTAAACTAGTTTGAAGACATGATGCATACATATATGCCTTGTACATGAATTCCAACGTCCCCGCTAGCTGAACTGAGCAGTCGCCGAGAGCTCCGTAATTTAATGGCAGGCCTATGAATTTTTGGTATTAGCGTTAGGTGATCAAACGGGATAAAATTAATGTTCGCCTCGGGTGCTAACTAGTAAATAACGACGTGGGCCTACCGTTCCTGCAGTCTCGCGTTGCCATCCCGTATCAGCATTTACTAATGCGACAACAAACACTACAGTTGTTTATCTACAGTTGCATATCTAGTCTAAAATAAGTAAGGAAGAAACAGGCATATTTATTATTAAGCCTACAAGACGGGAGTATCGGGGTCAAATGTCCACCCCTCCCCCAATGCTGGAGCAAATCTTCACATTCGGGCAAAATAAGTTGCCCTGAAAACTTTTCTCCATGTATTTCTATCATTCTAGTCACAATATTAGTTTTAATCCAAGTAAAAATGCGTAGTAATTCGTTTGGGACCCTTTATATAGCAGTTTCATAGTGATGTAAATATGAACATTGTTATCCAGATTCGAGCATTTTCGTTTAATTTGGGCAAATATCAGCATGTTCCTTTAAAAAAAAAAAAAGGAAGGGAGCAGTAAAAATAATAACATTAATATATATATATATATGGATGTCAGACATTTGGTACTTTGACATTAATACAGTCTTAATAGAGGAAACCCGCTACATTTTCCCATTAGTAACATATGTACTTCCCACGGACAGGACAGCACATACGCCGGTGGGGAAAGAACTAGTCATAGAATGAGTTCATCGAAGAGATTCGATCCTATGACTTGAAAACATTTCAGGCGTGCGCTCTACCGACTGAGCTAGATCTCACCCCTGGTATAGATTCTCGAGTGAGGAGCTGCTGTATTTTCGGATGGGTTTCATTCTTGTTGTTTTGAGAGTGGGATGGAGGCTGGGGGTGGGGTTTTTTCCCCCTTTTGGGGGGGGGCGGGGGAGGGGGTCTTTTGTTGGTTTCGTTATTAGTGGTGGTGGTGGCGTTTGTTGTTGTTTTGGTTGGGGTTTTGGGGGAGGGGTTGGGTTTTTTTGTGGGTTTTTTTTGTTGTTGTTGTTGTTGTTGGGTTTGGATAGCCCAGATAGCTGAGGTATGTGCCCAGGACAGCGTGCTTGAACCTTAATTGGTATTAAGCACGAAAATAAGTTGAAATGAAATGAATTGTAGCAGGTTTGCTTGCTAAGATTACTTGTCAAAATTACCAAATGTTTGACATCCAATAGCCGATGATTAATAAATCAATGTGCTCTAGTGATGTCGTTAAACAAACCAAACTTCTTTTATATAAATAAAATGAGGCATTACGTAGATTTTATTGTTTAAATTATCTATTTCCATATATCCCAAATGTTTCTGGACATCCTGGTGTTTCAAATAGCACTAAATTTATTTTTCATTCAAAAAAACCTGAAACGCATATACCTCTGAGAAGTAATGGTTATGGGACGAGCTCTAGTCTACTGTTTATTCCATTTCATGGCATCTCACAGCTGTGGCAGAATTAATAAACAATGATGCTACTCAATTCTCGAGACTCCATTCAACAGTGTTCACAACTATATGGTTACAACCGCTAACGCTACAATACGCGGTAAGAGTTAATACATAACGGGTTGTTTCACAATACACTAATACACAGATAATGTAGGTATCCGTTTCATAGTTACAAGATACCAATCACGCAATTAACTCGTCAGTTAATTAACTAATTAGGTATTCCGTGGCTCAATCCAGACCCATGGATTGGTCAATCATACGGGAATCCAGGTACCGTAAGCTCTCGAAAGCGTGAATTGTATTCATACGCAGTGTCACTTTGTTTCACAAAGTTCAGAGTAATAATTTACACTGTGTATCAACTCGAAGTAGACGCATGTTGCGTCTTCCTTGCAGTTGTAAATAGTGTTGCAGATGTGTATTACATTAACAAATACAATGTATAAATCATAATAATTTTGCATTAACGCTGTACTGTAGCTAATATTTATTGTAACAATGTTATTATTTTAAAAAAAGAAGACATGATTGTACTAGTAGTTAGGATTTTGTAGAAGTATAAAAAAAGAAATAATAATAATAAGAAGAATAATAATAATAATGATAATAATTTAAAATAATAATAACAATTTAATTTGCAATGCATTATTATAGTATTATTATATTTAATAAATGATTTTTGAAAAACATATATAGTATAACAGACCTACATTATGCTATGTATAATAATTTTAAAAATGTCTTTATATTGCCGAATCATGTGTGTGTGTGTGTGTGTGTGTGTGTGTGTGTGTGTGTGTGTGTGTGTGAAAGATAATAAATTAAAGTGGCTTAATGGCGGGATTTTGTTTTTAATTTGTTAACAAGTGGTCGCGTCATGTCACACTTGTCATGTGTGTGTTTTTCAACCGTAATACCTTTGCGATGGACAGCTGGTTGTTGTTTTGATGCATATGTGACATACATTTTTTGTTTACTATTTATTTTACCGAAAATTCTTGGGGAAGCCACGTAGAGTGCCAGAACATTACAATTTTGATATTTCCGAGTTAAGTTTTGCGAGGATTAGATGTGGGATAATGGGATATTTACCATAAATAAATGTAACTTTAAAGAAAACAAAAAAGAAACAAGTCAAGAGGGGAAAAGAAGCAGCAAACTTGCATCCACTGGCGTAGGAAGCGGGGAGGGGGTGGGGGACAAGGGGGGGGGGGGGGCATGTGCCCCCCGCCACTTTCAGATATTTTGTTTTATATTTGCTTTATAATAGTATAAAAGTGTGTAAATATAAAAGTGTGCCCCACACACACACTTTTTGGCATCTTCCTACGCCAGTGCTTGCATCGTTTATATTTACAATGCACCATTAACTGTATTTAATTTAATATAACTAGTGTACGTTTGGGAGGATCATCAGACATTTAAAGGCTTTTTATTCATTTTTGTACTCATATTTAAAACAACTGTTGTGAACTTGCTAGCTAATTCATACTGAGGACTCGAAGTCGAATCTTGTTGCAACTCACGAGCGTAGGAAGATGCAAACAAGTGTGTGTGTGTGGGGGGGGGGGGGGGGGCACACTTTTATATTTACACACTTTTACTACGCCAGTGCTTGAACTGTATACAAACTTGGCATATTAAAGAAAGAAAGAAAAGAAAGATAGAGATAGATAGATAGATAGATAGATAGATAGATAGATACATAGATACATAGATAGATACATAGATACATACATATGGAAGCTTCGATAGCTCAGAGCGTATCGTGGTTAGTCTTGCAATTTGCGGGCGAATCGGTGCCATAGGTTCGAGTTCCAGCAACGGCATGGGACAATTTGTGAGGCCAGAAAGGATTTAATTATCCCCTGCGCCAGTGCGTTAATATCTATGTATGTAATAGTCAACCTCGACATACATACAATATATAGATATTCATACATCAATACATAGATAGAAAGAAAGGAAGACTTTTTTTTTAAAGGCTGGTTAAAAAAAGGACCTGCATAGAAAATATCCTGTTCGACATCCATTAGCCGATTATTAATAAATCAGTGTGCTCTAGTCGTGTCGTTAAACAATACAAGCTTCGAGTTTTAGCTTTTCATCTTTCATGTGTTTCTGTCCGCCCGTCTCTCTCTCTGTCTCTCGGTATCTGTTTCTGTCTGTCTCTGTCTCTCTATTTCTCTAAACCCGTTGGTGTGTGTGTGTGCGCGCGCGCGTGTGTATGTGTGTATGTGTGTGTCACTGTATTTCTGTCTATTTGTCTCTCATTCACAAACACATTTAGTCATTAGCTATGACTTGCAGCTTATTCATATTTCCAGAAAGAAGACCGAATAAATGAATGCTATTCACATTACTGTAATTAGCAGGGGTCGACAGAGGAAACGAGTCAATTACATTTACGAGTACTTCGAGCAGCCTTGTAAAGGCTGGTGGTATATTGCTAAACTCTCACTGCGGCTGATGGATCGATTATAAATACATTCCGGTTTTACTGCACGACAATGGAAGCACGTGTTACAGAGCTTGTAGAAAATTACCGAAAATTGAACAATTGTCATCCTTAACAATCTCCGTAAAACTTCAAATAATACACTTAAATTCTGTAAATATAACCATGGGCCAGTGTGAGAGTTAGGTTGCAGAATTAGGTTGAGGGAATGAAAGGAAATACAAATGACATTATGGACGAGACAGAAACTGTCTTCGGCAGAATCTGGCGAACTCGGGGTATTGTCTTCATCATAAACGTAGCTGAACCATGACCGAGAGAGAGAGAGAGAGAGAGAGAGAGAGAGAGAGAGAGAGAGAGAGAGAGAGAGAGAGAGAGAGAGAGAGAGCGCACGAGACAGACAGACAGACAGAGACAGAGAGATACAGAGTGAGTGAGAGACAGAGAGAGACAGAGACAGACAGACACAGAGACAGAGAGAGACAGAGACAGACAGACACAGAGAGAGAGAGAGAGAGAGAGAGAGAGAGAGAGAGAGAGAGAGAGAGAGAGAGAGAGAGAGAGAGAGAGAGACAGACAGACAGACAGACAGACAGACAGACAGACAGACAGACAGACAGACAGAGAAAGACAGAGTGAGACAGAGTGAGAGGAGAGAGACACAGAGAGAGAGAGAGAGAGGGGAGAGAGAGAGAGAGAGAGAGAGAGAGAGAGAGAGAGAGAGAGAGAGAGAGAGAAATGGACAGTTGTGTTATGGATCACTGGCATATCTAGATTACTTAAAAACAAATTTCATAGAATTTAGTTTCTGGACATATCATTCATTTCCAGAAAGAAAGAAATGTTTTATTTAACGACG